>NC_068364.1:69800903-70100903 GCF_020536995.1 Dreissena polymorpha
AAAAATGCAAACACAGGACCACGATTTGCGAGGTGTTGTGGGGGTAAAAAGTACATTGAATGACGAACCGGGACTAAAAAAATTAACGTTTTGGGAAACTGTCGCTGTTTTGTGTTGGTGGATTCATTGTGCTTGTGATAGCTGCTATTTGCTTCATAATTGTACTACACAGCATAGCTCGGCATAACGAACAAACTTTGTAAAGAGTTAACAGATATCAAAGCGTTTGTATCCGCTATTGTCATAACTCACAATGACTTCGTATGACAACATGTATACCATTGAACGCGAGAGCATTGGTAACACTCAAGAATTTCCATCCACGTTTTTAATGCATCAGCGTTTTGATCAAAAACAAGAACTGCTCGAAAGCATTTTTGAAACCATACTAGACGATATTGGAGACGAAACGTGTTCATATTCGACTTGACAATCGAGTTTTGTTTCACAACAATTAGTAAAAACTCTACATATCAGTCAGCTAAATTCGCAAAATGTTCGTGTTTGACATTACTTGTGCTATGCAGGAACAAGGAATAAATTTCACCGGTACCAGCTGATCTTCATGTTTTTGTAACAAAAAACGCATAAAACACATTTTCAGTCATAATTTCACTATTTTGAGTTGTTGATGGACTACAAAGTTAAACCATGTAACGGTGAGCGCTGCACTCTATGTTCTCAAATAAAGAGTGGAGGAACAGTTTTCAGTTTCAATGTGGTTTTGTATACATTGTTGAAGATGGAGAGAAACTTGACTTGTAAATCAAAAGATGTTATATATGTTCTGAAGTGCAACACTTGCGGCGGTGAGTACATTGGCGAGACCATTAATCTGAGAAAACGCATTCAACACACAACTCTCATATTCGAACAGAGAGCAGCATTTGTGTCGAGCTACTGACCATTTGATAGAATGTGGGAAACACTTGTGCGATGTTAAGGAACGGTACACTGTATTCGTTTTGGAGACAGAGCGAGACAAGCACGTGCGTAAAGCCAAAGAGGCGTACTACATTCGATTATTCAGCCAATGATGAACAAGTAAGGCGTGCATTATTTTTCAAGCGTATATATATAGCTGCAGTTAACAAAATAAGCACACTCGCAATCACTTTCTACGATGGCACAAGCAATGTTGACCTCGAGCTATGCTATAAAAACGAACAACGAGAACGAATACAGCAGTTTGCGAACACTGTACTGAATCACGGCGTGAAAAGGAATTTGGTGTCTGAAGTCGAGTCAGGTGTCTTCTTGTCGCCTAACGATTATTTGAAGATAGAAGAACTTTCAGAGAAACTAAAACAGATTGATGCCAAACTAGCGCAGTACAAAAGCCTCAAAGTAAGAACGCAGAATCTGATAAAGGGCATCAAGAAAACAAAAACCTGCAGAACGATGTTGTGAAGACTGTGAGCTCTAACGTTTTCGATCGAATTCCAATTGATGTGATTAACAAATACTCGGTTCTGGGGAAGACGAAAACATGTTTGCGCTAATAGAGCGAATAAAATCTTCCAATGTTGAGGAAAAACGCAAATATGCCGATATCGACATCTCCGATACAGAAATCTCAGATACGCTAAACGATGATGAAAAGGAAATTATGAACGGTCTGGCTGTTAAAAGAATGCGCAAATCTGGTGAAACGAAAGCTGCAAAGAAACCGAAAAAGGAAAAGACTATACTCAGTGATCTAGAATTGAGCGATGATGACGAATGACTACGTTGTTGCAATATTGTATGATTATGTTGACTTGTGTGTGTTACATTTTTTGTATATGTTGTAAATAAATTGTATCAATGAACTGTAAACATTTGTTGCCTTATCAATGGATATCGACGAGGTTTTGATTGTTGACGAAGACGAACAGTTAGCACAAAACACCTACTTGCTTTCACCCATGTACTCTAGACATCACCACGAATGCTCGCTATGCATTTTTCAATACATAACAGAATATGAAGAACCAATACGAATATTCGAAAGCAAGCTAGTAGAAATGAACTCAAAACTCGGGGTGTGGAATTCAAACGTGTGTCACAATGGTTCTCAATGAGTTCAAAGACGATGAACGCATGTCGTTGTTCAAAAAATGACAACTAGCGAAATTACAAGCCATTTTGATTCAGTATTTGGCGATCCTATTTGTGGATACAACCGACTTAAAGCTTACAATTTTTTCTCTCTGTTTGACGAAAGTACGGTTAACAATTCCACATACATAAAGTTTATTTACGATACATACAAAACTTCGAGAAACACTTCACTCTGTCCTTATTCGCTTTTAGGAGTTTATGTTTTTCTTGTTATGATTAACACTATAGGAGGTGATTCCCAGCTCAAGAAAAAAACATGACTTTTTGTGGATGTTCAACTGTCTATACAATCACAAATTACGGTTTGGAAAACTGCGATAAAAATCTATTTAAGGTAGTTTTTCTATAGAAACACTCAAACCACACACAACCATGTCAACCATGTCAACCATAAACGTTAAAGATATTAAACGGTCACTGACACCGAAGCCACTAATCGCTTGTTCACTAAACTGAAGTACGATATTGGTATTGAAATCTCTTCAAAGCTCATTCAGTCGCTTAAACAAAGCAAAGACAGGGTTGTATTTTATGTGGGCAAAGAACAAAAATCATACCCAGCAGCAATTGTGAAAATGTTCACTAACGTTAAGACAAATCATGTCAAGATTCAGCCGAAGTACAGTGTTCAAGAATTGATGAACGTGTTTGAAATTCTCATGAACCTGTCTGAGTACCAATGTAACGGTCTCACGCTAGATTACTCGGATTGGCAGTCAATCTCTAGTCTGGTAAACATGATCGAACTCGCTGAGCACCTAGGCATGACAGAAGTGGTGATGTTTCTTAAACGCATTCCACAACTTCTTACATTTCACAACAAAACCGCGTATGATAACGAATTGCTCAGAAGAGAAAACGAGTCTAAAGGAAAACTTCAACCGAAGTCTGTCAACGAACCTAGCGAAAACGATGAAAAGCGCGGTCGAGAACTAGAAAGAGAAGCTTTACAAAAGTGTTCAGTCGTAGTCTGAGTCGAAAGCGCAGAGAAGAAAAATGTTATGAACTAAATGTTGTATGTGTTTGTTGTATGTTGAAAATAAAGAGCAAAAACAGTAAACTTGTGTGTTTGTTTTCTTCACGAAAGAAGATAAAACCCAAAACGTCAATATACTTGCATCTTCTCTACCAAACTAACAACCAAAACATAAAATGCATTTCAACATTTTATTGACGATACTATTCAAACAAATACACACACACACACAAGCATGCACTAAAAGTCATAACACTAATCAGTCCAATGAATCCGCTTCCAATCAAATATTTCAGATCTACAAACAGCGCATTTGTTCCCATATATATGCATGTGCCAGCAACAGTGTACGCAGAAAAGGTGCATGCATGGTGTTACGGCAAAGGTTTTCTCTTCATTGCAGCAAATTATACAAGTACGCGAGTCTTTCACTGCTTGTTCTTTTTCCAGGTGAAGTTGAGCCATACGTTTTTTGCAGTCTTTGCAATCACAGCAACTATTTGCTTGAAAGCGTTCACGAAGTTCTTTCATAACCTGTATGCATTCTTTTCGTATTTTTCTAACAGAAAACCACCATCGTAAGTCTTGAATACAGATCATCGCAAGCATTGTAACACCGATCATGGCTTCTTGTTGTTGTCAAGTTTAGTCGTTTTGCGATCCCAAAAATCGGGGTTTCGTTCTTCGATGATGAATCGAATAAGCAAAATGCCAAGAAATATAGTCGCAAACATCAACATGAAATGAAGCTTACTTTTTGTGCAGAGCTTTTATATGCAAATTTTGTAACGATCTATTCACAAACGTTCACTTTGTCTGTAAACGTTGCCACATTGGTCACATTTAAAACATGGAGAACGTCAATGCATATGCTTCAATGCTCGTTCGAAAACACCAGAGCAGAAACGTATCAGAAAAGAAAATGGAAAATCAAATCTCAATCTGCTGCGAACAAGTTGTGGGACATCATATCAAAGCATATGAGCATAATATCCACAGAGAGCCTAGGGTGAAATTGTTTCGCATGTCAAAATCTGAAACATTTGAACCATATGCATTGTTTTCTCCGGACTATGAACCTACACCCGAATTCGATTATCAGGTCAAAATCACATGCTTTGGACTACAGTTCATTTGACTGTGTATGTAAGATTGGGTGAAGATGACGACGAGGACGACTTGATGCTTGTTATGGACAGACCAGACGATACAAAACTATTTTCAACATTTTTGACCGCGATGGTGTGGTGAGAAGAAACACGGTTTGCTTAAAACCAATGGTGCTGATATGTGCAAAGAAATCATCGATATGATTGGTCTCAAAGACATTATCGATGAGTATGAATTATTCGAAAATTTGATTTCGAACATATCGCTATCTATAGAAAGTGAAGTTGAATGTGAATGCGATACTGAATAAAACAACTTAACACAAATTTGTCTGTTTTCTACTTTTTATTCAACAAACTCGCTTACAATACTGTACAAACGATGTCCATTTACCAGGTTGATTTGCAACCCAGTCAGTAAGTCTATATTACGGAACACGTTCTGTAGTTTATTCAGGTGGTAGAAGCCTTCAGCGTTGTAATTCGATATTTCACGTACGACGGCCGCAAACAAAACAAATGCTGTCACAAACACATCCCAGCTCAAACCATTGTTCAGCTTTTGTTCAAGCAACTCGGCGAAATAGTCTTCATCAAAACAAGCTATGGTCAGTTCATCTTTTGTAAGAACATGCATCGTAACAGTGCTATTTACAAGCAAAATCACACATTCGACGATGTCACAAAGAGTGTCATTTGAGTCCTCAAACTGCTTGCATTCCAAGTAATTTGCTACCATCGCAGCCACAAACTCACAGCTGAACATTTTTTACGTTATGACAACTACTGACTTTGCGTGAATGGTTTTATACTCGAGTTAGGCGCTTGTTATTTGAACTGTTGTAGTAGTTTGTAAACGTCTAGATTGAAATCCTTGCAACACATACGCAATAATAAACTATAACCAAAGAAACAACCACAAATGTTAGTGCAATAAATAAGACCCAAAAGCTGTTTATTTTGGAATCATCGTCACTCGGTGAATCCAGTCCCATACCAGGAATTCTAATCTGACACAGAGTTCGTTTGTTGTACAATCTTCATACGAAATAGATTTTTCATTCACGTCGATATACAAGCACGTATTGTTCTCATCATATCACTCGCGAATAGACTATCGCGTAATCGTTTAATTCGAGCGTTTCGTTCAGACTGTCAATTTTGAACATCAAATTTTGAGATATTGCATTCACCTTCGGGTCGTGCGTTCTGTTAATCAGATAGTCAAAAGCGTTTTGAAACTCTTCTTCTGTTTGCAGCACTGCTGGTAAGCACTGGCCATCTTCATTCACCACGAAACAAGTTTTAGGTGATGTGATCGACGCTGCTGCGTTTTCGTCAAATGAACATGTCTTGTACGCACGCGGATTGAAAGGTGACACAGTCACAAACTCTCCTCGATCCGCTTTTAACAGCGCTACGTTAGCCGTTTCGCATGAAATGCCCAAATATTTTCGTTTGAACAAATGAACGCATTGAGCAGGCCTATCTTTGTTGTTGAACAGCGCTATCTTGATAGAACCTTGGATGTTGTTTAAATAAATTCGTTGCTTACTTGAGTGAAAACCGTTTTTAGATGAATGTTTTTATGTCCAAAAATGACCACATCGTATGCATTATAGTCGGTGCTGTTTACAGTTTTACGTACATTGACGTTCGTTGAAAACTGGTTTCCAACTTTGAACTGTTGCTCAATACTGATAAAGTAGCAAGATCCATCATATATTTTACCAATACTTTTAGTCGGATCACACACATTGCAATAACAGTTTTGTAAACCGTAAGAAGAAACGCTTTGAACTGTTGTGTTTGCGCGGACAACAATGAACAAACACAAAATGATAAACGACCGCATGGTTGGCTTAGAACATCAAGAATGACAAGATCCGTTTGTATAAGTGTGTTTTATATTTATTTTAGTTCCTGTGTTTTTTTTATAACGTTATACACAAATCCTATTAGTCCAAGAACGATTGCAAACACGGCTAGAATGCAAAACACAACTTCGATTATAACAAGGACAGATCCTGTTTCGCTATTTTCGTTAGCCTTTGTTGTGGTTGTTGAGCCATTATTTGTGATATTACCACTCGTTATGTTATGGATTTCACTGTAGTTTTGTTGTGTGCTAGTTTCGTTTGCAACTATCGATGTGCCAAGATCGCTATTTTCTTCAACCTTTGTGGTTGTTGAACCATCGCTAAGGGCATTGACAACTGATGTGTTATGTTTTTTACTTAATGTTTTAGTGGTATTTTCGTGTGCAACTCTCAGTGTTGCTTGCGTGCTTTTTTTGTTAACCTTTGTGGTTGTCGAACCATTGTTGGGGATAAAAGCAAGCGTTGTTTTCCATTTCGCTGTTTGTGTGTGTGTCAATTTCGTTTGAAACTGTCGATGTAACGAAAATTATCGCTACTGCGTTTTTCGATGTCTGCAACATGATTAGATGTATTGTCTGGTACCAAGAATCGCCATAGAGAATCAGTAGCTAGCATCCTACCTATATTCGGGGTCAAAATCAAAAAGAGTTTGCCTTTGATTTGGAAACAAAACCTGTCCCTGTGATTATCAATGGTCAAATAATTGTCTTTCACGCCCAAATTTTGATTTATGACTTTTCGTATGGCCTCGAGAATATCATATTGCGTTGTGTACATTCTCTCAGGAATATATACAATTTTGCGTAACTTGTCTAGCGCATCATCATAGGAAACGATCGAGAATGCACCATTGTATATACCCAGATCGCGCTCTGGCGATTTCTTGAAGCAGTTATCGTTACAGCTACATAGAGACACAAACAAGACAAATAGTATGAAGCGCAACATGCTGGTTTTTATTTCATTCATCTAACAAAACACATGAAATAGCTATATAAAAAAAAATTTGCACACAACAGACTACAACACAAAATCTGCAGGAATGTACAAAACGAGGCCGTTTGTCAGCAATTCCTTCGACACACAAAATGCGACAAAGTTCGGTGGGATGTGAATGTTGGGAATGCATGTTCTAACCGCTTGAGAGAGCATATTCGTGTTCTTCGTTTTGACACTGATTGATGAAGTAAACTTTACATGGGTCTTCTTCGGGCAACATATCGCTTACGGGCATCGGGTTTTCTTGTACCTCTTGTTCTGGGGTGAACGTTTCCACGATTTCTTCTTTCACGACTGCCAAATCGACCGGCATACTGATTATCTCGTTTTGCTCCGAACACGCCTTCTTATCAGAACAAGGCAAGTCATTCCATGTTTGTTCTTGTGTTTTGCAAAGCATCTTTTTGGGGAGACTGGACTGATCCTTTGAATGTTCAGCAAATTTGCGTTTACGATTAGGAATAGCATTGACTAGTCTACCCTTTCCCCCATCGATCAGCTCCGTTTCAATGTGAAGACTGTTGATGTGCTTGCGGTACAAAGGATGCATCACAAACAAAACCTCTAACGCCTGACACAAATTTGTATTTGGATATCCATATTTTGGTTGCAGTGAGTATACGTTAGCATTCATCTCTCTTTCGATGCCAGTTTGCAACGCTTCGTATATTTCACCACAGCTTCTCACAATTTTCAGACCTATTGTGAGCTCTTTCTGTGTACTGACAAGCTGAAAGTTTTTACTCGGTAGCACTCCTTTTTTCACCAATATTTCCACGATATCATTTCCGAACAATCGAGTAATGTCATGACTGCTCGAAAGTAGGTGTTCAGCTTCAATCGTATCTGTGTCCTTTCCAAAGATAGGCAAGTGGATTTCACCGAATAGACTTTGCTAAACTCCTCGATTCCGTGCAAACTCCAACACTGGTATTATGCCATATCGGCAGTCTGTGTTTAACGTGGATCGACTGCATGTATCTACCCTTCTTATGCGCTCGGTTAGAGTTGCGAAATGTTCTGGTACGAATGTTTTCAATATTTGAAGTAGCACATATCAATCTTTCATCGGCAACAGAAAACATCAAGTCAACATATCGTTCAAACGCAGCTAGTGTCGGTTCATCGAGAAACACATGGTCCAGCGTTGGCTTGTAGTTCAAGTAGTCATACGGACTGTTAGTTATCGACCCGTAAACCGCAGTCCCTCGACATCTGTGAAAGGACATGTAACGCTGAACATGTACTTCTTTTGGTGACCATTCGCATTGAAATTTCTTTTCTCACGAATGAATTTTTTCGCACAATGTTTGGACCGACATGTTGTCGCTTCTGTTGTCAGATTGTAATGAGACGCATTGAATAAGTGTGCATGGCTTTATATACAACCCGTCATGTTACAAAGTTTAGTGGTATAAGCTTGAAAAAAGTAGGTTTTGAAAACAGATATGGCTCGTTGCATCGAACGGAAAGGCGAAAGCAAATTGCATGCACTCATCAAATCAAACCAACCCGAGTTGTTAGCAACACACATTAATCAAAACTTTGGTTTTCGATTCATCGTGTTACATTGTTATCAAAGAAAAACATGTTTTGCCTGTTGATTTCACACAAACAGACCTAGAACAAGGTTGTCATTCATATATCTAAACCTGAATACATACAGTTTGTGAAGCTCAGGTTTTAGTGATTCACACAGCAATGGGTTGATTTTCTGCTTTGCGAACAACCGATTACGAAGATAACTACGGCAATGAGGTTCATCAGTGTCACCTTTATTTTTCAAGAACATGTACCAAGATATGGCAGCTACGAGCTATTACTTGACACAAGCCTTAAGTATGATTGGAAGTACTAACATTTTCAAAGAATACGCATGACAAACTGGCTTCGTGTCTAATCAAACGTTATGGTCAAACACTCGTACCCAAATGCACTACTGATTTTTGGAACAAACAACTTGACTCATTTCGCATGAGAAGCATTCTTGAGGTCTTCGCAGCAAGATGACTCGGCGACACTTCGTGAGGAAATTGAGCGTTTGATGCAATCAAAGTACAACTTCGTTCTTGTGAATACAATACGGCCAACAAAAACCTAAATATTCTGTATACTGAAACAAGTAACAACAGCTTTGGGTTAGTGGTTGTCAAAGAGTCGCTGCAAATAAAAGGCGCTACATGACTGGTAGATCAAATCATTCTTGATCTAACCTTCAAAGCGATAACATGTCTGTGCCAGCAACTACATTCCGGGTTCCAAAAACTGAGGACTGGGATATGGAGATTAGGCTGTCTGAGATAAAAAGTATGTTGTTAAGAATTTCATATGTTAGTGTTGGAGGTTTGATTGTAAACGTTGAATGCTGTAACTAACTTTTGCTTGTTCTGTTTCAGAAACCGTCACTCCAAAAACTGAGGACTGGGATGCCGAAATTGCGGTGGCGAAACGTCCTCCATTCTTTCTCAGCGTGGGCAAAATGACGCAGAGACAAATTAACAGACTAAACCGATGCTGGACCTGTCGCTGCGTGCCGGTCAATTGTACATGTTCAAAGTATTGAATAAAATTGTTTGAAACGTTTACAGGTGTTTGTTTGTTTTGTAGAAAAATGTTATATAGCAGTAATTTGACTTAGTACACTTCACACAAAACAATGCTAGCCGTCGAACTCAAAGATTTAGGTTTTTTTCGACACATGTTACGTTTAAACCTCGAACAGTGGAACAAAGCTGTCGAAATGTACATCATGGATCTCTATCCAGATGTGAAGTTTACATTTTCGACGCGAGATCAATGTTGGAAAGCGACAGATACGGAAATTGTGTACTATGTCGATATTGAGGTTATTCTGATCAATCCGAAATATGATTTGTGCTGGACACACCAAGATCCCACAAAACGACTTCAAACCATAAATGGGATTTTGTTGAGCTCAAAAGCCAAGAGAACAAAACTCGTAACGTTTGACCAAGAGTATTTTTGAGACAAAAAATGTATAAAGATGTTGAAATAACCAATTGCATGTGTAATATAATATCATATCATATCATGGATGATACCGACGCTTTTTGCACCGAATGAAACAAGTATGTACATGGAAAACTATATCGATAGACTGAAAACGTTTGAGTATTGGTCTCCCCAAATACAACCAAACAAATACCAGCTTGCTTCTTGCGGGTTGTACTACTTGGGACAACACGATCGTTGCAAATGTTTTCGTTGTGGCATTGTGTTGTATCATTGGAAATCTACAGACGATGCGTTCTTGGAACACCATAAACATTCACCGAATTGCCAGTTTTTGCGAATGGTGGGTCCAGGAACAAGACTATTGATAGACACATGAGTAGGTTTTGTATGATCGTGTTGTAAATAAATATCATGAACCGTTCAATTCGTTTTGTTCTTATTCTTGTAGTAACATATACTTATTCATGCAACTACCAAACGCAAAGTTGAAAAACAAGTACTATTGTGTGCACGAATGTTTGATTTTGCTATTGCGTTAGTTATTGATATAACCCAGTGTCGTATGTTTTCTCAAACTATATTATCCAACTCTAATCAAAGCAAATACAAACAACTATGTATATGTAGTTTCAAACGATTTTATTCTGCAACAATCAATATTTCAAACATTCAATCTTTCGCAACAACAACGTACAACAGTTTACATAGTCCACTAGATCAGCCCACATAGTCCGCTCGATCACAGATGCAAAAGCCTCACTCCTCTGTTTTGGCCGTAACCCTGAATTTCGCCACACCATTCGCAGCGATCGTCGATCCGCGTACATGACACACAGCTGAGGGCCTCGCATCTACGGCAAAAGTTCACCATCGAAAAAAGTTTTTTGCACGTATGACACACAATCACTAACGTAGTGTCGTAAACAGTTGGCAGCATTTCGCCCATGCTCTTAATCCATCTATTACCAAGCTGCTTTGTTGTTTCCAGCTGATGACTCATTCTCACGATGCTTATTCTGCCTCTCTAACCATGCCTGGAAACTGCCACTTTTCTCCACACTTGACATCCATTGCTCGCAAGCTTTTCTGTCACTCATTATGCGTGTTGTTCGTTCAGTTTCAAAAATCGAAATGATTCAAACACGATCAATTCGCCCTTTTATAGTATGGCCGTTATTCAACTCAACAGCAATAAAACTCGAAATGCATGTCCCTTCCCCAAAACATGAAATTTCACAAAGTCGACAATCGCCCCAATTATATGTAACAAAGTGTTTTATGTTTTCATCGACGAGTATTTTTATCAACAAGCCGAATTTTGCGGAATATGCGGTGTCATTAGTTCTAGAAAAGATAGTTTACTTCCTGCTTGACAAAAGTTTGTTAGTTTACTTTGCTTTTTGGAAAAATACAACGTTCAAAGATATGAGTTTTCATCCGAACCTTCCGAAAAATGGGTGTTGTTCTATGTACAGTATCGATACATGTATGGTGAGGCATTTTCAGGCTTTCTTCTTGGATTGAGAGTTCAAGAAACGATGAATTCTGTCAAAACATGATTACGATTACAGTAAGTACCACCAAAATATATTTTTTTGTTTCATGATAGACAAAACCGTGTATTGTTGAAATGTCAACACATCTCAAATGTAAACAAAGAAAAATGAAGTACATGATAAATCATATTGTGTAGATTTTTGTACCAAAGTTAAATGCTCTTAACAAAAGGCGTTTGCAATTCCAGATTATTGTGACCACTTCTGTTTTGTGTTTAAGAAGGCAGTTTGGAACTTGATATGTGTTGTTTTGTTTTTATCTGCATCAGACCTTTTTGACTGTAGGTTATTTGTAAACATCAACTCTGCCATACAAAGTTGATTTCTACAATGAATGAACACTTAGTATATACTTTTTACCGAGTGCTGCTAACACCGTGACTGAATATTTCATCTCATGTCATAGGTTGAACAATTTATGACAGTTTATGTGAAGAAAACATGTGCACTGATTTGTTTTCATATTTCTATGTAGGCTCACTTTTCATATTTTATCCATAGAATGCATAATTTGTCCATTTCAAGTATTCTTCACAAAAATATTTGATGTCTAAACTGCAAAAAAATCTATATACACACCAAATGCAAATTCTGCTTTTTGCCAACATGTGAATTTTTGGCCACAACAATCTTTCATTCAATTGACACAATATGTGTATCAACAGCAAACCCCATAGGAAGTTTGTCTTGGTTAGAGTACCTATAGTATAGATATTTAATATCAAGAAGCAAACCTTCATAACAGGTTATGGTGTACAAAGTTCAAAAAAAGGTATTAACACAAAAATGGAAAATTTGCATGTGTATCAGTACAGAAACTGTATTGCACACAAATATTTATCATGTTGACTTGACAGTGTAGAATATTTCATCTTGAATCAGAATTTGAAATTGTGATACACTGTATGAATTACAAAAGAACATGGTGTTCACTTTCTTTTCAAACATTTTTCTCTCTACAAAAAACTAACTGCATATGTTATTCTGTTTCAGGTCTTTTTCTGATCAGTTCCCATGTAGGTATATTTTAGAATTTTGATATAAATCCCACATAACCGGCTATGGTTGAGAATGATGCAAAAAAGGTATTTACACAAAAAGTGGAAACTTTTGCTATTTTGCAGGCATGAGAATGTCTGTTTACCAGATTTCATTCAAATACATTTTACAGTGTGTGTGAGCTAGCAAGCACAACCACAAGCCAATTCTTGGTTCAGATTCATAAGCATCTGCATTCTTGTTTCAGTGCAAATATTGTGTGAAGGTAATTATGGGTATGAGCTAGCAAGCACATCCACAAGCCATGTTTTGGTTCAGATTTGTTTTATTGAGGTCCATAAGAGAATATTTGAACATTTTGATACATGGCTCTCATAACTGGTCTCATTCAATGCTTAGAAAAAAAGTATATAAATGCTTTTTAGAAAAATATGGTTTTTTGTCAGCACATTTATGTCTGGCCACAAAACTCATTGTGGTGTGTTTGTTGTGCCGTGATACTGTGATTCACTGAGCGCATCATACAGTGTTTGCTTGAGCTAGCGAGCACACCACAAGCCATGTTTTGGTTCAGATTTGGTTTATTCATGCATATGGATAAGAATATGAGAATTTGTATACATGGCTCTCATAAGATTTCTGATGCAAATGATGAGAAAAAAAGTATATACAGGTTATTTTGAAAGCATGGTTTTTTGTCAGCACATTTATGTCTGGCCACAAAACTCATTGTGTGTGTTATGTGTGAAGTGATGTTCAGTTCATATTCTCAGAGTGGTTCAAGGAAGAACGCCTTCTCTTGCAGAAGGAGATCTAGGTTCAAGTCCTAGCTCTGATATGATTTGAGAAATCACTGAATGCAATTTACAGTGGTCTGCTTGAGCTAGCAAGCACAACCACAAGTCAATTTTTTGTGCAGATTTGTTTTAGTCGTCTATATGATTAAGAATACAATAATTTTGATACTCGGCTTACATAACTGGTCTGGTACAAAAAGAGATTGCCATTCCGAGCGCATATTACAGTGTGTGTGTGACCTTGCAAGCACAACCACAAGCCAATTTTTTGTTCAGATTTGTTTTATTGTCTATATGATAAGAAGATGAGAATTTTCATACTCGGCTTACATAACTGGTCTGGTTCAAAAAGAGATTGCCATTCCGAGAGCCTTACTGCTAGCAAGCACAACCACAAGTCAATTTTTTTGTGCAGATTTGTTTTAGTCGTCTATATGATTAAGAATACAATAATTTTGATACTCGGCTTACATAACTGGTCTGGTACAAAAAGAGATTGCCATTCCGAGCGCATATTACAGGTGTGTGTGTGACCTTGCAAGCACAACCACAAGCCAATTTTTGTTCAGATTTGTTTTATTTGTCTATATGAATAGAAGATGAGAATTTTCATACTCGGCTTACATAACTGGTCTGGTTCAAAAAGAGATTGCCATTCCGAGAGCCTATTACTGCTAGCAAGCACAACCACAAGTCAATTTTTTGTGCAGATTTGTTTTAGTCGTCTATATGATTAAGAATACAATAATTTTGATACTCGGCTTACATAACTGGTCTGGTACAAAAAGAGATTGCCATTCCGAGCGCATATTACAGTGTGTGTGGACCTTGCAAGCACAACCACAAGCCAATTTTTTGTTCAGATTTGTTTTATTTGTCTATATGAATAAGAAGATGAGAATTTTCATACTCGGCTTACATAACTGGTCTGGTTCAAAAAGAGATTGCCATTCCGAGAGCCTATTACTGCTAGCAAGCACAACCACAGCCAATTTTTTGTTCAGATTTGTTTTATTTGTATCTATAGATAAGAACATGAGAATTTTTATGCATGGCTCTCATAAACTGGTCTTATGCAAAAGAGATTGCCATTCCAAACCCATATTTCAGTGTGTGTGAGCCAGCAAGCACAACCACAAGTCAATTTTTGGTTCTGATCACAGGATTAATGGTTATAGAAAGCATTAACTAGTACAACATGTTTTCAAAATGTATGTTTCCACATTGCAGATATTTGTGAAAGTTGATACACAAATCATACTTTACAGTCTGATGATCACTTGAAATTTTTCATTTTGGTCTGCACATACATATTTGATCACAATAATCATTCTCTACCCAAGCTAATTTGTATGCAATGCAAATTGAAGCAACCAAAATGTATTAACACTGTGTTGGCTGGGATAGTAAAACTGTTTTCTTATTGCAGAATATGTTAGCTATACGTATAATACAGATACTTGAGGTTTTCAAATCAAAACTGGCATATCATGTTTGCTTGAACGTATGTGAACAAATGTCATATACATGGTCAAACGGGGTATTGTTGTTGAAGAGAATATCAGATCACAATCATGATTGCTAGGTTTTGACTGCTATGCATAGTGACTATCCAGCATTGATCAGTTCAAACGCCAGAGTAGTAGAATGTATAACGCTTTCTCCAGTCCTGTGCTGGTTGAAAAAGATCCAGGTTCAAGTCCTGGCTTTGGCATGAACATGTGAAATGGCTGCATTAGTCAATATCTTAATTTCTGATCTATCACTATCAAGAAACAGGATTAACGGTTATAGAGAGCATTAACTAGAACAACATGTTTTAAAAATGTATGTTTCCACATTGCAGTTTTTTTGTGAAAGTTGATATGTGTGTCTGACGTGTGTGAAATGGCAGTTTTCGGTATTTTCATATGGCAAAGCATTTGACAGTTCGTTCTTGGTGCAAATTCATAACGTCATTTCAATATTTATTTAATTTCATCCTACCAACTAAAGCGGCGTTAACATATCAATAATAGAAAATTGTGTTTCTTTGTAAGTGGTTTAAATGCAATATCTCTATAACCCGTTGTCCGAATTCAATAAAATGTTCACAAGATTAACAGAAATTTTTATGCGCTCATGCTGATACTATATGTTCATACAAAATCGAATGCGCGAGTTATGATATTTTGATCTTACTGCAGTTGAAATAAGAACAGAGCTGTAGTCGCTTTAATAGTGCGGAATCATATCGAGCTGATTTCGTCAAACGAACGTCATGTAAACAATTGTTATGGGTCAAAATATTGTACAATAACGTGTGTTCATCTGAGTTTTCATTCCGCTATTTTTTAAGGCCAATATGAGCCTGAAGTCGTGTAAGCATATAACATCAAGCATGTGAAACAAAACACGTTGTAAGGTTCTATACATTTTATTCATTCTAAGTATCAACCAATAATGCCATAGCAAGCACCAAGTTGACATGTTGCATTCTTATCGTATGGATGTCTGCATTTCAGACAAATCAATTGCCCAGAATTTTTGTTGTAGACGTATTCCAAATACTTCAATATGCACTTCATACAGCAAAACCCGTGTCCGCACGTCTTGCTTATAACTGTTGGTTGATTGTCTTCATTTTTGCATATTCGACACGAGTCGATTTCGCCACTGCTCTGTAGTTCACTTGAGATGCTTTCGATAACATTCGTAATATGCGCTGTCGCATGTCCAAGGGAAGATTTTGGCTTGAATTTTCAATGGCACTTTCTTCAGATTTTAGCGTCAGCAATACTTTTTTAAGATTGTTGATTCGTATCTGAGCTTTACCGTGCAACGATTTTAGTCTCTCTTGTTTTATGAAATACTGCTCTACGAAGTCAGTCTGCTTGTTTCCAGTTGACATTGGGTCTTGTTTTGACGTTCGCGAACCTTTAGGTTTTTTGACAGTTTGGCCGTTATTATTGGCAATAGCTTTGCGTTTATTCGAATCCTTTTTACTAGTCAAACCTGACGAGTCGTTGGAATTGTTATGTACAAGCTGCGCCAAAAAATCCGCAGCTTCTTCGTCTTCTCGCGATTTAAACTGATTGCCAGCTTCTTCGTCTGTCATTTTGAGAAGAGAGTGCACATTTTGACAAGTTTGGTCGAGCTCACTTGGAGTGAGATATAACGGATGACTTTCATCATCCAAACAAAAACCAACATCAGCAAGTTGTTTTGACGTCATTTCGCTTTGCTAACTCAAGAGTGAATGATTGAGTTTTAATAAAAAGACTGGCTTTTATAGAAGACGTTTGAGTTATCTTATTGTTTCTTTACTTCGGAGGATATTGCGAAAAATGTTCATACTACTAGATGTTATATTACACAATGACTCATATTTAGCATTCGATCCATTGCAATTCAATACGACATTGTTCGTAAGCTCAACGTTCTACTTTACAATCAAACTATATCTAACCTACTCATTAACGACCAACACATGATATGCATTTAAACATTTTATTTTACAACAAACAATCAAACATATGAAAACAGTCAAAAAATGGGTTAATCCGTGAAAAGCATTCGCACCCAGCCAGTAACGTCAGCTCGACACATAGCGCAGTCTCCATCAAACATCATCAGGCAGCAGTTTTCACAAAAAGTGTGCCCACACCTTGTCAAGGTACTGTTTTTTTCCTCATCGTAGCATATGGTACACGTTTTTAATCCTCGAATAGCCTCATCTTTTTCTTCTTGAAGTTTTGTTCTAAGCGAATCCAAAGCCTGCTCTTTTTCAAATAGGAGCTGCGATATTATCCTATCGGTTTCGAGTTCATGCTGCTCTTTTAGCGCGCGTTCGCGTTTAGACCACTCATCCTCGAAGAAACGCTCTTGATCATTAATCAAATGTTCGCTCGCTTCTCGCTGATAAGATGAAGCCTTTTGAATACACGATACCATTTTCTTGCAGACATCGCGACCTTCCTTTGACATAGCGTAGTCGCTGCTGTTCACAAACGCTGTAACCTGACTTCCAAGTCTGTTCAGTTGATAGCCGAACGACTTTAGATCAATTGACGCCGATTGTTCTGGTCGAGTGTATGGCTTTGTAGCATGTCGCTTGCCCTTGCCAGTCGTTTCGCTACTACCACTAGCAGCGTCTGTGTCCTCGAACTTTGGCAGTCGGTTTGCGTATTTCGGCATGATTTCGAGTCAATGTTCTCTCTTGGAGTCTCAAATCAAGAATGATGACCATACCTGTCCGTGTCGCTTTATATACCCAACGGGCTGGTGCGTTTTCAGTATATAGACAAAGCATAGCGCTTACATACCAAAGTCCTTGATAAAGATGAATAGCAAATTTCTTACGCGTGGTAAGTGTAGACATTCATATCTGAGAAAAGCGATGAACAAAGTGGCATGTCTGAGAGATTTTGATCAAACGTACGTTAGCGAGTTAGGTCTTTACCTAAGAAAGACATTTCCCACATTACGCGACGACTGTAAATTGTACATTAAGCACGAAGTAACTATTCAAAATAGACGACCCGATTTCGTTATTCATGTACCAAATGTTGCGCTCATACTGTTAGAATACAAAACGTCGAATGTTACAACAAAAGTACGCAGAGAATATCTAACTCAAGTACTCGATACGTATCACAAGTTTCGACAAAGCTTATGCGTTAGTGAAAATTCCAGCCATATACGTTTACTTAGCATTTTGCTCATTCGCAATTCTTCATCTCGACAAAATAAAATTGTGTGTGTGAAAATGAGTTAATACCTAACAGCTGTTATTTGATATGAACTTTTATGAATATTTTTGCGAAATGTACTATGATCAAATTTCAACGCAACAGTGCAGTGGAGTATTTTTCAAATCACAATATCTCGCTAGTACAACTTTTTTTCCAATCCAATACTTCATCAAATATCTACCAGCATCGCACGAGAAATTACACCCAGTACAGCGAGGTCATAAAGTGCAGATAATATCGAACGTCATTTCAAATTAAAGTACACGGATAGATGAGTATTTGCGAGAAAGTTTAACTGTACATTTCTCAACAACCTATGCAGATATTGGGATCAAATTTTGACTATGATATTCAACTAAGAAAGCTCCACAATGATTGTTCCATACGTTGTATTCTTTTGTTAATGCTTCTTGGACAAAAGTGCAAGTTTATGGTCGAAAATACCGTTTGTATGAAGAAAACTTTTTTGCCTTTTCGTTTTGCTAAACGAAATATGTACAGTTGAATAAGGAATTGTTTTCTGAAGAATTTGGTGTATACCACTTTGCATGTATGTGAATCATTTCGATTAAATACGTAGGAAGTTTAACGCAACATTGATATTTTTTTTGACATCGGCATCGAGTCAAAATTCATGACGTGCAGTAGATCTACGTAATTTCGCTTCATGTAAACAACCTTGGTGCAATATCGTACAACGAGGTTTAAGTGCATTTTCTTTGAAACCACTCAAAATATCAATATGAAATTTTCAGTACAGTACACATATGGCTATATGCTACAATAAAGTACTGATTGGTTTGCCCTGAAATATATGCTTCCATGTAAAATATCTGTCCGAAATCTTTTGTATGAAGAAAACTTTTTTGCCTTTTCGTTTTCATAAACAAAATATGTACCGCTGAATAGGGAATTGTTTTCTGAAGAATTTGGTGTATATCACTTTGTATGTATGTGAAACATTTCGATTTAACACGTAGAAAGTTAAACGCAGCACTGATATTTTTCTTTACATCGGCTTCGAGTTAAAATTCATTACATGTAGTACGTCATTTCGCTTCATGTAAACAACCTTGGGTAAAATATCGTACACCGAGGTTTAAGTCAAATTTCTCCGGAACTGTTCAAGTCATCACTATCAAATTTAAAGTACAATGCCCAGCTTATTGTTAGCTACAACTTTTCTATTGTAATTTTTGTTCCAACATACATGCTTATGAGATAAAAATCACGTTGAAAACGTTCGCAACAAGAAAACTTTTTCATCCTATCGCTTTTTGAAACAAAACTGATATCATCTTATAGAAAATTTCATTCCGAATATTTCGCTATGACATGCGTGTATGTTTATTGTATCGCTTGATCAAGACTAGCCGAAAACCATTTTGCCTATAATCACGAATTCACTTTTTAAAGCACGAAACATGTACTGTAGATCGAACGTCATTTCTATCCATGTAAACAACCTTGGCTTGGGTGCAATATCTTACAATGAGGTTTAAGTCAATTTTCTTTGAAACCACTCATAATATCCAGATGAAATGTTCACCACAATATTCTATCATATGATAGCTACAATTTTTGTCTCGCCTATATTGTTCTCACACGACTCATTGTGTCAGATATTCAATTTTGCAAAATTCGCTAAGAAGAAAACTTTTTCGTGTTAAGAGCATTTATCTTCATTTTGGTATGATTTTGTAGGAAATTCAATTCCACGCATTTTGATGTATTACACTTAAACGTCTGTCTAAACACACAAACAATACAGTGCAATAACGATTTCGTACTAAACGCATTTCTGTCTTTAACTTTAGATTTTTACAACGTCGTCTTTTATCCATGTAAACAAACGAAACAAGATGTTAAGTTACATCGGTTTAACTTAATTTGCTCGATAGCGTCTCTTGATATTTAGATGATTTTTTCACCACAGTATTGCATCATATGATAGCTACAATTTTTGTTTCGCCTATATTGTTCTCACACGACTTATTGTATCAGATATTCAACTTTGCAAAATTCGCTAACAAGAAAACTTTTTTGTGTAATGAGCATTTATCGTTATTTTGGTACTAGCTTGTAGGAAATTCGATTCCACGCATTTTGATATATGACACTTAACTGTATGTCTCAACACAACAATAAAACAGTCCGATAACGGATTTTAACTAAACGCATTTCTGTCTAACATTAGATTTTATTTTAACGTCGAACAATCGCTCTGTACTGTAAAATGAACACTGATTTCGTACAAAGTTTAAGTCGCGTTTTCGCTACAACTAGTTGACATATATTTATGACATTTTCGCCAAAATATCAAACATGATAATAGCATCAAGTTTTGTGGGGATCATTTTTCGCTAACATTTACGCATATTGTAGAAATGCTTAGTTTTTCGCATAAAAATCACTTCGCTGAGAATGAAAAAAATTCCCATTTTAGACAAGTACATAGCAATTGATACCATTCGATAGGGAATTCTGTTCTGCACATATTTTGATATATGGTAATCCACAATAAGTCTGATTACAAGGAAACTACTTCGACAAAACGCATTCGTGCTTATAGAAATTTCGAACTTTAAAGTATCGAGTTAAACTGAATGACGTTAAGATAGCAAATATTTCACAAAACTGTGTTTGTTTGGAAGAGGTTTAACTTAACTTTCTCGATAACGCGTGAATACATTTCGATGAAATTTTCACTACCATAACTAGCAAATATATAGGAACAATGTGTGTTAAAGCATTTTTGTATTTCATCAACGAGTATATGTCAAAACTTCTGTTTATTGACCAAACTTGGGTTGGTATGAAGAAAAGATTTTCATTCCGCAATATGGTACTGAGATATTTGTATCATGCGATGGGGAATTCATTTCTGCGCATTTTGGTGTAACATACTTGATGTTTTTGTAAAACGCTGCAGTTATAAGGACAGAAAACCATATCACAACAAACACACATTTGTTGAAAATCGTAAATTTGACCCTTCGTTCTTAGTGCATATTCACGTCATTTGAATAAATATCATCCTACAACTTAAAGGGACGTTTACATATCGATGATAGAAAATTGTATTTCTCGCGACTGATTTAAGTCGGATATCTTTAGAACCCGGTGTCCGAATTCAATAAAATTTTCATCAGATTAACAGAAATTTCTATGCGCACACACTGATACTATGGGTTTATACAAAATCGAATGCGCGAGTTACGATATTTTGATATAAACGCAAATTTTCATGATATTTCCAAGTTGTATGAACAATTGTACAGATAACCAAAATATTTGTATATCACTTTGTAGGCGCTATTGTGCTGAACATTTTGATATATGATGTTGGATATTTATTTTCTATTTATTCGTTATATCAATACTATACTCGCAAAACATAGTTGAAACAAGAAAATCGAGGTTGTCCCTTTAACAATGCCAGCGCAAAATACTATCGAGTTGCTTTCGTCAAAAACTACGTCATATAAACAATTTAATTTTCAAAATTCTTAGAACCCTGAATTGTTCTGGCTATGTAGAAATAAACGGGTATAACGGGGATATTTTTATGCCGGAGTTAAATGTACACTACTTATAGTGAATATTTTTGATGGATTACTCACATATTTTATATGATTTAGGATTATTTCACAATGCTACTGTAGGTTAGTAACTTTGACTAGATATTTTTCTATTTCTATTATGGGTTCATGTTTAATGTGAGCATCTGCCCAAAACTATACACTAAAGCACAAAAGGCAATGGATTTGCTGTATATCAAAACTAAAAGAAATACTGGAAATACTGGATGGATTTGATGGACTCATGCTTATCAATTTTTATGACCATTCAATCTGTGAATATTTCGGCTTGTATGGTCATGAAAAAATAGTCGCACTGTCACGCTTTGGTTAGAGAGCCCACCATGTGATCAATGACGTTTCAATCTTGATGAGAAGGGATGCACATTCCCGAATGCATCCTTCCTCATGATATGTTGAGTTAAACATGTTCATTGCACATAAAAATGTCACAGAAAGAGATGCAGTGCCAAATACCGACCGCATGCAGTGCGCGAGCATGACTAAACATGTGGTATTTGAACATATGGTATTTAAACATGTGGTATTTAAACATGTGGCATTTAAACATGTGGCATTTAAACATGTGGTATTTGAACATATGGTATTTAAACATGTGGTATTCAAACATGTGGCATTTAAACATGTGGTATTTAAACATTTGGTATTTGAACATGTGGTATTTAAACATGTGGTATTTAAACATGTGGTATTTCCAGAAGACATTTAATTCGGCTTTGCAAGACACTGTGCTTGGTATTTCGTAAACTAACATTATATAGCAAGCACGACATTAACTGTTCAATAAAACAGCGTTCATGTACATAAATTGTGTGAACTCAAATCATGAAGTATACGATTTTCTGTCATTCTTGGTTTGGTCGTTGAAGAGATAAGACGTATTTTTTGTGCTCTCGACGTCGCGCTCAGTATATAAATTGAACTGCGCGGGCAAAAAAACGCTCAGTTGACCAATAGACTTTGACAAAGACAGACGTTAATTTTGTGATCTCTGAAAAAAATTTGACATGATTTTTTTTTATGATGACTATGTCTCAGTTGACTTTTGAACGTTAACGAATATGAACGTACTTTCGTGAGCTCTGACTACAGTATCGATGAAAAGTTTTGAGTTTAACTGACTTGACTTCGCGTTATAGAATAGCGACTTGGTACTCGGGTTATTGAATGACTGGTGGACTGTAGTGTTAGGTTATTGTCATGAGATAACAACTTGACTTTGACTTGAGTTGTGTGCAATTAAATTTGTGTTGGGGTGTCAAGCGATTGACTTCACTTGAACTCTGGACGTCGGAGTGATCAGATGTGTCTTTGAAGCTGGTGTCTACGAAAACGTGAGTACAAACTTTTGTGTTTGACTGTTGACGTGTCTCACTGTGTATGATGATTTATGATGATTTTAAGCGGCTGGCGTATTATTGTTGAGTTGTTGTACTGATAGAGAAGTGAAATGCGTTGGGTATAAATTACTCAGTACTTATACAGTGTCGATAATATGGTGTGATGAGAGATGATGGTGTTACAAAATATTTACTGAGCTACTTTGGGAAACGAACCGATGATGTAAAAACATTGGAAACATATTTCATGAAAATGCATGTGCTTATATGTACTAAATATGATATTGCTTTACTTGTATTTGCATGTCGTTAACATTTCTATTTTATTTCAGTATGCTGTGGTGAGTATTGCAGATTTAACTTGTATGTGTGGTTTTTAGTTAACGATGCTTAATGAAAACTATTATTGTACACTTAGTATGGAATGATGTGAATGATGATATGATGGGTAGAATTAATCAGTGCTTGTGTCTAGAAATGCTGAATGTTTATTGAAAAGGCTAAATGCTAGCCAGTACTAAGAGTTGAGCTACCGTGGGAATGTGAAACGAACTGATGGTGTAATATGATGGTGTATTGACATACTTTTCTTATATGTACTAAATATGATATTGCTTTACTTGTATTTGCATGCTGTTAACATTTCTATTTTGTTCCAGTGTGCTGTGGTGAGTACTGTAGATATTACTTGATTTTTAGTGTCTATGAATGCTGATGTATGATAGCTATAGCATGAGCTCAATGCTAACCAGTAGTATGAGTTGATGTATTGTGGTGATGCTAATCGAACTGATGATGTAACATGATGGTGAACACTTACTGAATGCATAAAATTTATTGAATTGCATTTGTTGATATGCACTATAATATGATAAATGTATTGCTTAACATGTATATTTCATGATGTTTAATTTCAGTGGGCTGTGGTGAGTACTGTAGATTGTATTGCCTATGTATAGAATTCAATAAAAGATTATGACTGAAAACTGCTTTTGATTCTTTTTGAACAGTTTTAGGGACTATAAGTCTATAACAAAAATATGTCGGTTGGCGTTCATACAGCAATGTTTTGAGTAGTACAGAAATGTTTCTACGTTTGTGGTCGCCAGTTGTCTGTGATGTGTAAAGTGAAAAATACACGGAGCTTTGAATACAACAAACAGTTACTGTTTTAACACAGATTGTGTGCTATGCATTTTTCGATGTAGATCTTTTTCAGATTTGACATGAAATGTAGACCTGACATTTGAACAGAGCTGGGAAACGAAAAGGTAAGTTTGTTAAATTTCACAATGAACACTTGTGTTTTGACAAAAGAAGAGATAAAGTGAGTTTTGTCATCATCATGGTTTCTTTCAGAGTATAACTCGTGAACAGATGAAAACCTATTTTTTGCTAGATTTTCATGTACTCTTTTTTTGGATGATAAGTATGTCAGTAACTCAAAATCATACGGCTAGTACAGTATGGAACATGAATGCTTTGTTCAGATTTTCAGATGTGTGCTGGCAGTTCAAGTCTGGCAGCTGAAGTGAACAGTCATGATTTTGTTGGAGCTCCAACAATATGCTAGAAGGTAAGTAACTATGTTTAATTTGCATTGCATGTTTTCCTATGTTTCAGACTTTTAAACAGAGATGTCATGATGACTGGAGTTGAGCACAGGGCAGTGATAAAGTAAAAGGTAAGTACTGAATGTTTGTTCTATGCATGTTTTGCTATAATACATTCCAGGAGTGCTTATGCAGTGATGATTTGACAGTTGAGTGAAAGTGGAGCCATGCAGTCTTGATTTTGAAGCTTATCAACAAGCCTTGAAGGTAAGGTTAGAATGACTCAATGTTAGTGAATTATTTAAAAAAATATACTGTCAGTGAAGTACTGTCAGTTGCATTTGGACAGTTGAGCAGAACAGACGTAGCTGTAAGAGCTCTCATATCTGTTGTGTAAAACTGTCCTAATGATATGTTATGCTTGTTTGTTTCTGTTGTACTATTTTTCAGATACGTTTGGCAGTGAAGGATTGAAAGCTGACATGAACAGAAAAAAGATGCTGTTGGCAGTGATGGGTTTGGAAGCTGGCATGAACAGAAAAGCAAACATATGGTGAGTACAAAATAGTTTTTATATGGTATGTTTTGTGCATGCTTCTATGTTTCAGATGTACTTGCAGTCAACAACGAAGATGATTCAAGAAGAGAAACATTGTTGTGATGTGAATAGAACGTTCAAATAGGGTAAGTGTAACAATTGTGGTAGTTTGATTTGTACCATGTGTGTATTGCTATGTTTCAGATTGCACATGCAGAGATGGTTTCCTACTGGGTGTCAATAGAAGGGACACGAGTAAAAACGATTTCAACTGCTAAACCACAATTCAAGAAGTTGGGTAAGTTTTAAGTCATTGATTTGAGGTGTACAATGTGTTCTTTACTTTGTTGCAGATTCGAGTCACTGGTTTACACATGGAAGAAGATTTCCACCTCTGTGACACATCTTTACAAAAGCAAGGTAAGTTGACCAAGTTGTTTTTTTTATTTGTTCTGCTATAATGTGATGTTATGCTATTTTTCAGGTTTTCCATGTAGCTATGGATAAAACAATTTTAAGACAGAATAGCTGCTGCAGCTTGGTTCTGTGTTGGTTTTTGTTTAAAAACGTTTTACATGCATGTGTGTTTCAAAATATTTTGTTTCAGTAGAGGGCCAGATGTCGAGCAGTACAGATGTGTTTCTTGGAGGGAGCTCCCAAACCGTGAGTACAAGTATTTGATATTTAGAAGTCTATGTGAAAGATAATAGCAATGGTAGAATCTATCAGTACTTGTGTTTAGAAATGCTGATGTGTGACGGTTAACTGAAAAGGGTAAATGCTAGCCAGTACTTACACCTGAGCAAACGTGGGATGTCGAACTAACTGATGATGTACTATGATGGTGAACACTTACTTTGTGTATCGAAATGCTTTTGTTGATATGAGTGTGAGCTTAATACAGCAATGTTTGAGTAATACAAAAAATGTATGTACTCTTTTGTGGTCGCCAGTTGTCTGTGATATGTATAGTAAAAAAAACACAACACAAAGCTATGAAGCATACAATTGTTTTAAGATTTTATCAATGATTGTGTACTATGCATGTTTTGATTTAGTTCGTTTCAGATATGACATGACCTGAATATTTGACAGTCGAACGGAGCTGAGCATTGCAGAAAAGGTCTCATAGTAGCCTCAACAGTGAATAAGGATATCAACTGCTGTGACTAAACTGTTGAAGAAGGGTAAGTGGAACAATGTGTTTGTTTTATAAGTACCATGTATGCTTTATTTTGCTCTGTTTCAGAGTAGACATACAAACAGTGTCTTGCTTTGCATGCTATTTTTTAGGTCTCTCATGCAGTGAGGGAAAAGAAGAAGATTTCAATAAAGAATCACTGCTGCAACTCAGCTCTTTAAACAAGGTAAGTGTTTACTATGTTGTATACAAAATGTTTCTCTTTCTTACTATGTTTCAGGTTAACATTGCAGAGATGTTTTGACAGCTTGTGACAGAAAAGAAATTCAGCAGCTGTGTCTTGACTGTAGCCACAAGGTAAGTCGAAACAAATATACTGGTTTGTATGTTGTGTTGTTATGCCCTTCTATGTTTCAGACTTACATTGCTGTGACTGTTCCACAGTGGGTCAAAAAAAAGACGAATACAGGTTTCAAGAAGAAAATTGGCTGTTAAAACTCTGCACAAAATATGAGGTAAGTGAACTACTCTTTTGGTTTGTGTTGTGCTTTGTTCTGCTTAACTATTTTTCAGATTTGAGTGGTGGGTCGTTACAGAGCAGACTTTTTGACAAGTGAGAAGTTGAGAAACAGAGAATGATTTAAGATCAGCTAGGTAAGTCTTGATTATTATGCATTGCTAAATGTTGTTTTTTATTTCAGTATGGCTGTGGTAAGTACACTAACTTTCTATAATTTAATATTGAACTGCTTTGATAACTTGTATCCTGCTATGCAATGCTTAATATATATTTTTCATTTCAGTATGGCTGTGGTAAGTACACAAACTTTCTTTAATTTTCACATTGAACTGTTTTGATGACTTGTATCCTGCTATGCAAAATGTCTTTTTTTTATTTCAGTAGCCTGTTGGTAAGTACGCTAACTTTCTATAATTTCATAGTGAATTGTTTTGATGACCTGTATTCTGCATTGTAAAATGTGTTTCTTTTTCATTTCAGTATGGCTGTGGTAAGTACAATTGCCTTTCATATTGAACTGTTTTGATGACCTGTATTTTGCATTGTAAAATGTGTTTCTTTTTCATTTCAGTATGGCTGTGGTAAGTACACAAACTTTCTTTAATTTTCATATTGAACTGTTTTGATGACTTGTATTCTGCTATACAAAATGTGTTTTTATCAGTTCAGTTGCCTGATGGTAAGTACAATTTGCTTCTTTAAATTGCATGTTGAAATATATTTGATGACTTTTGTTCTGCTATGCTCTTTTTCATTTCAGTTGGGCAGATGTAAGTACACTTCATTTATGTAAAAACTGAATATGATTGTTGTGCTATACAAAATGTGCTTTTCTCAATTTCGGGTCAGCAATGGTAAGTAGATTGTGTTTCTTTATGTATAATTTTGTATACATATTGTTTTTTTCATCATAGCATGTTTTTCATATTTATGCTTTGTGTAAGTAAAATGTTCATAAATCATTCTTATCTTAAAACTAAAAATGTATTGTGCTATGCAAAATGTCTGTATGATTTCAGTTGCCAGAGGTGAGTACCATTACAGTTGAAAAGTTAGTTTTGTTTAGTTCAAGTTTTGGTTCACAGTTCTGTTTGTTATTTGGCAAAATTTACATGTATGCATTGAGTCTTGATTTCAGCTCGATTGTGGACTGAAGAAGATTGTCCGCAGAGGGATTGGATACAAAATACAAAGTAAGTACTGAGTTTCTTACTAAAAGTTTTGAGTTGTATTCATTGTGTGTTAATATGCTATGATTGCTATGAACATGACTTTTGTATTTCAGCGAAGACAACATAGGTAAGTAAAATTGTTATCTGTTTCATGTTTACTGTTACAGTTCAATATTGTGTTTATAAATTGTAAGTTGTACAAACACATTCAAAAGTTTCTGATCATGCTTTCGATTTCATTTCAGCTTTACTGCTGGACGAGTGTTCTCTACTACTAGACGTGTCAGGTTTACTACCAGGCGAGCAGTGACAACAAGGCGCCTTTGTGGAAACAACACAACAAAAAAGTGAGTATTAGTTGAAATTGTTTTACTGTATGTTATACTTAAATGCAAAATTGTGCACATAAATTGTAAGTTGTACAATTACAATGAAAGTTTCTGATCATGCTTTTTATTTCATTTCAGCTGTACTGCTAGACGAGCAGTGACAGAAAGGCGCCTGAACATGCAACACAAAACAAAAAAGTAAGTATCAGTTAAACAGTTGGTAGAGTTGTGTGTTTTTCTTTAGCAGTTTGTGTTTACTATTTTATTTGATACATGGTATATTACACATGCATGTTTTTATCATTTCAGGCTGTTTACTTTCATCGTTTACTGTTTAACACAATTTGCTTTTCTATTTTCAGTGCCAATATCCAAACCTTGATGTGGACACCGAGTAGTCAATACATACGTGTGGCGTATAGCTGCGACAAAACCGTGGGTCCATCGCACCGATAACTTGAACATTGGCCCGTGTATGGACATCAGTGCAACTTTGTGAATCCATGTAACTTTGTGAATCCATGTAACATTGCGAATGTGTGTCGATCGAAAAATGTGTACATTCTGCACTGAAACGAACTCGGTGTTGCAAGTGGCAAGTGTTGACAGTGTGTATGTTTATGTTTATGTTTTTACATGAAAAATAAAGGAGATTGTTGTTTTATTGTGCTGGCCAGCAATATTGATGTATTGATGTATGTGTTTGTGTTTAAACTATGCAATACCAAAATCAAACAAAAAATAAACATTAACAGTCATTAACTGTGTTTGGGCGGCCGAGGGGTTTAAGACTCCACAAGTGTGAAGCGCACTGATAGCACTTGGGGGTAAACACCTCGGTATTTCGGTGCTAAAATGTTTTCACAGTGCTTATTTTGACGCACTGTTAGAACTACCAACCAGTAAATGATTGCTTGATTTATAAAACAAATATTCAGTCTCTACTTTGGCACAAGAGACTCTAAGTATCAAATACCAACAATTTAGACGCAGACAATCACATGGTGGTACACCAGTCCGAATATACTCATTGCTCTAGCCAGGATTGCAAATTACTTGTGTTGACTAGCAAGGCTCCCTAGTAACGGAGCAGTGTTACTGGCGTTTTTTGGGTCGATAGTGCTTAGGTGAGGTTTTGCTCGAATCGGGAGCGGGTCACTCGCTTGGGCGAGTTAGTTTTCGCTCGTAGTTTCCAATCTGGCTAGATCAATGTAAGGTTGTCGTTGACTGCTATTTGGCAAGCAGAAAGACAACAGCGGTTAATTAACTGAGTATGGGCGACCGAGGTATGTAGGTGTCAATAGACCGACTCCACAAGTTGCGAAGCGAACCGATAGCACTTGAGGGGAAACGCCTCGGTTTTCGGTTCTAACATGTGTTATCCATGCTGTCGTTATACTCTGGCAAGGCTCCTCAATCTATCGCGAGGGACACTCATTATTGCCCGCAAGCTTTAGAACCTGACGTGGGTCGATGCGTATGCGAGTCCGAGGACGCGATGGCATTTGATAAGGCTACCAACCAGTTAATGATTGCATGATCTATAAAACCAAATTTTAAGTCTACTTGGGCACAAGAGATTCCAAGTACCAAAATACCAACAATTAACAAGCAGACGCTTTTCAAAACTATGACCGCTGAGATTGATAGTCAGATGGAGTCCTGCCCATTTAGCTGTGTAGCGGTCTAGGGCGGGGTTGCAAGTCAATACGAAATGAGGCGCTATAAAGCAACTCGTCCCCGTTATGACCGTCAATACTTTCGACACTATCTGGGAATCCTTTCAACACCACATTGTTGCGCTGTTGGAAGGGTGGTAGGCACGCATGGTGACATGCCTGTGCTTTGCTATGCGACACCATGGTATTTTCGTACGGTGACACGAAATATCTTAATCTGGCTGTCTCAGAAACGCAGGCACGCGTTGACCGAACCTGACCGATGACCGAGCAATAACATTTCTATTAAGTGCTTTAATGCACAAAGTCTGCTAGGGCTGGGGTGGGAAGGCGACTTCTCTTGTACTCAGACAAGAGGAACGGTCACAAGTCCGTGAAAACGCCGAGTGACACCACTAGCTTTCAATCGTACAAAGCAAAAAACTTTCAAACTTTTATTTGAGGGAACATGATAAATAAAAGTATATGAATGACTCTCAACGTTATTAGATATTTGCCATATGGACACAAACTATGCTACTCAATGTTGCGTTGAACATTAATTGCGCCTAACGAACTACTCGTGTTGAGACTTACATAAGGCGACTCGTAAACTCAAAGCAGTTACTCGCTTTTAACTGCATACACATTTTGCACGACGATAGGTATAGCTTGTCTTTCAATGAGAAACATCAAAATAAACATTTATCAGTATTTAGGCTTCATATTTCGCATGTAGAAAATACGAACAAAAACACAATACACATAACGTTAAGTGATTATTTCTATTTGAGTTGATAGAAAGTTGATGAGTTGATGATGAAAAAATGATATATACATCGATTTGAGCGACTTTCATGACATTCTCAGAATTGCTAGCTAATTCCAATTAAAAACCTTTCGCTCCACTACAGTCTACAACCGTATTTGAATCTCAACAACTCGAATGTTCTCATTTTGAAACGCCAGTAAGTTACACAACTGCTTGAATATTTTGAAAAGCAGTATCGCTTCAACGCTATGATTTGGTTGTGAGATGTAATATATAGTATAGTAGCATCAATGTTACAGACCTGTAAGCACATTCATACACCTGCTTGAATATTTTGGAAAGCAGTGTCGCTTCAACGCTGCTAAAACGTTTTAGCTTGTCGCTAGCTAGCTTGTATGTTTGTTTTGATTGTGAAATGTAGTCGAGATTGGTGTGTAGCAATGTATAGTAAAGGTGTTGATGTTTCAAATCAGTAGGCACAAACACATGCTCTCAACGGGCACATGCGAATTCGTATCACGACAAAAACGGGTTAAACATACGCTATAATATATCTCTATGTTAGCACCACAGATGAGGTTGTCGCTAGCTTGCGTTGTTGATTTGGTCGTGAGATGTAGTCATGATTGGTATGTATTGTATAGTAGAAGACAATTCTCAGCAGCAGGTGGTCTGCAAACACTACAATGCAATTTTGCAGTTTGATACGAACGTGTTTTGTTCACGTGTAGTTGGTATGAAAATCTGTCGTGTCTGATCAATCTAACATATTTGGTAAAATAACACAGTTGGAAGGCAGTAGCATATCTAAGGTTGTGCTATGTTACAGCTCCACTAATAGTTATTCGTCTTGCAAGATACTGGAACAGATGTCCACATGTTATTGTATATTATTTAATTTAGGATATTTTTGAGAAATTATGCAACAGAACATTTCTGCAAGATGTGAAAAAAATATCTATTTAAATGGGATTTCTGAGGTTTAGCCATCGCCGAAAGGCCAATGTTTCTTCGTTAATGCATGGCAAAAGTAAAGGCTATATTGTTTGCTAGTATGCTAGTCCGTATTGCATATTGCAAGGTGGTAAAGCGGCTCTTTTCATTTTGCTGTGAAAAGAACGGTCACAAGCCCGTATAAAACGTTGAGTGACACCTCTTGATCATGTAGCTTGTATGAAACGTGTTAACACAACCACAGTAGTTCAACGCAGAACGCTTTTCCTTCTTCGAGGGAGAAGAAATCTGGGTGCAAGTCCCGGCTTTGGTTATAACACAAATACTCGCTGCTCAGTTGCAATATTCATACTCTTACACAGTCAATATAATCTCGGGACCAAATGCCACTAGGCTCGATTTTGAGTTGCTACATCCACGATTGAAATGAACCAACGAATTTCCATTGAGTGCATGATTGAAACGTACAGGATAAAATTTCCTAATCCGTTTTTAGTGAAACTATTGACCGCTCTATGTTAAAACAAAAACAGTTTATATTTAAAGCTTGAACATTCGCTGATAATAGGCATGCAATAACAATCCAACGCTGAAATGACTCACACTCCTACGCAATTAATTTTATCGCGGGACCAAATACCCATAGGTTCGATTTCGAGTTGCTGCACTCACAATTAAAATGAACCAACAAATTGTCATCGAGTACATGATTGAAATGTACCAGCAATTATTCGCTGATAAAAGGCACGCAATAGCTATTAAATTCTGAAATGATTCTGAAATGATTCACACACCTACACAGGCAATTTTATCGCGGGACCAAATGCCACTAGGTTCGATTTTGAGTTGGTGCAGCATATTGGCGGGGGATATCAATTCAACGAATTTGCTTGTTATATCTATTCTTGCTTGTCTGCCAATCATTATTTCTTTCAAGTTATCCACTGTTATTCGTGTATTATTTTTGATCAGTAAAGTGATGCCTTGTTTATTTGTATGTTGTCCGCTAAGATAAATATCTCCGTCCCATGCACTTTTCAATGTTTTTGCGAAGGTACGTGTGATGTGATTTTCCTGTAAAAGACTTTTTTTCGTCTAACCATTTGAAAATTTAAGTGTGTTTGTCTTTGTTATTTAGCCCTTTTACAATTAGAGTACATATGTTAATATTCATACAAAAGGAGGAGAAATACATGCCACTTTTCTTGTTTCTAACATTTTAAAATCATTTTGTAGAGCTAGATTATTTGTTAATACTAAATTATGCAAAATTATATTACAATTTGACGTTAAAAACAATAACCTTTCATGTCCTACAGGTTTTTTATACATTCTGTTCATTAAATTGATCTACGTACTTGTTCATTTATAACAATGGTATTGGTAACGATGCCCTGCCTTCATTTAAATTGATCTCGATACCATTTTTTAAACATTTCATTATCATTAAAACTTTGCTTTCCGCGTGGTAAGACCTCCATTGTTAAATGAATTAATAATTTAGTGAATTAGTTAAATGTGTTTGAATATCGTTCCAAAATATTTTATAACACTTGTTAGTGATGCTATCAGATCCCGAACTTTTGTTATTTTGCATTTCTATAAGAGCTAGTCCACATTCATATTCAGTTAGTAATCCGTCACATACTTCTTTTTCCTCTTCATTTAAAGCATGATGTGTTTTTTTACAGAGGGTGTTATTTTCGACATTCTTTCGTTTATAGTGTTTCAAAAAATAGGCTTGTTCTATTATTTGCACAATATTCATATTCAGTTTGTAATCCTTCACATACTTGTTATTCCTCTTCCTTTAAAGCATGATGTGTTATTTTACAAGGGTTGTTATTTTCGACATTCTTTCGTTTACAGTGTTTCGAAAAATAGGCTTCTTCTATTATTTGACTTTTATATGTTATGTCTTTGCCATTAACTACTAGTCTGTGTATAGTTATGTGTTTGCTTCTACGTTTTAAAATGTTTGCACAGTATTTTGTATTGTTTTTATTGTGTTCAACATGATGTGCCCGTGCTCGAAGTATTATGCCATTGAAGTGTGTGTAATAAATTCCTTCTATTATAATTTTTTTTGTAAAAATTTCCTTCTTCAATGGAGGTGGTATAATTTGTGTTTCTTTTATGCATCTGTTTTTCAAGAGCTTCAATGACTTTTATGGCTTCATTTTCAAGTTTGTGTGTTTCTTTTTTTTAGCTTACCTGAGCACAACGTGCTCATGGTGAGCTTTTGTGATCGCCTTTTGTACGTTGTCTGTCGTGCAGCGTCAACATTTACCTTGTTAACACTTTAGAGGTCACATTTATTGTCCAATCTTCATGAAACTTGGTCAGAACATGTGTCCCATTAATATCTTGGACGAGTTCGATTCGAAAATGCTTCTTGTTGTTGAAAAACCTGGGTGCCAGGGGGCGTGGCAGTTTTCCTAATATGGCTATTGTAAAACCTTGTTAAGACTCTAGAAGTTACATTTTTGTCCAATCATCATGAAACTTGGTCGGAACATGTGTCCCAATAAAATCTTTGACAAGTTCAAAAATGGTTCCGGTTGGAAGAAAAACATGGCCGCCAGGGGGCGGGGCAGTTTTCCTATTATGGCTATAGTAAAACTTGTTCACACTGTAGAAGTCAAATTTATTGTCCAATCTTCATAAAACTTAGTCAGAACATTTGTTCTAATGATATCTTGGACGAGTTCAAATATGGTTCTGGTTGGTTGAAAAACATGGCTGCCAGGTGGCGTGGCAGTTTTTCCTTAAATGGCTACAGTAAAACCTTGTTAACACTCTAGAAGTCACATTTTTAGTCCAATCTTCATGAAACTTAGTCAGAACATTTCTTCAGACCATATCTCGGATGAGTTTGAAAATGGTTCTGGTCTGTTGAAAAACATGGCTGCCAGGGGGCGGGCCAGTTTTCCTTACATGGCTATAGTAAATCCTTGTTATAATGCTAGAAGTCACATTTGTGGTCCAATGCCTATGAAACTTGGTCAGAATATTTGTACTAATGATATCTGGGCTCAGATCGAAAATGATTGAGGTCCGTTTATAAACATGGCCGCAAGGGGGCGTGGTATTTTTCCTTATATGGCTATTTAGTAATGTTAATACTAGAAGTCACAATTATTATCCAATCTTTATGAAACTTGATCAGAACATTTGTTCTAACAATAGCTCAGCTGAGTTTGAAAATGGTCATGATTCATTGAAAAATATTGCCGCCGGGTGGGGAGGGGCAGTTGTCCTTATATGGCTTTAGTGAAAACTTGTTGACGCTATATTCGCCTCATTTATTGGCCAATCTACATGAAACTTGGTCAAAACATTATTTTGTCCCAATGAAATCTTAGCGAAGATTGAAACTGGGTCATATGAGCTTAAAAACTAGGTCACTAGGTCAAATAAAAAAAACATGTTGAAAGTCACTTTTTGGGTCTAATTTTCATGAATCAGCTTGCATTTGTCCAGAATAGTCTAGTTCCTTTTGCTCTCAGGTGAGCGCCTTAGGGCCTAACGACCCTCTTGTTTTAAACGACGTGCATCTTATTGTTGTGTTAAGTATCTTGCCTTTAATTATTTTCCATAAGGTGTTTGGATTTGCATCTTTGTTATCTTCAACTGTATTGGTTATTACCTGTTATATTTGTTTTTGATATTGTGTATCTTTTCAGAAGCTATTATTTACTTTTAAAGTACCTTGGGCCTCTTTCAGGTTGTATTTCATGCAGTTAAAGTTCAACTATCGAGTGATCAGTCATAAATCCTGGTTTTATGTTGCATGATGTGTCGATAATGTTGCAAATAGACTAGCATATTTAAAAAAAAATCTTATCTCCAAAATATGCTTGAGTGCCAGGTGAATTTTCTTTCATTATGATTAACTGTATGCCTTATGTCTATCAAATTGTAGTTTTCAATTATGTTATTCAAAATGTTCCTTTTTTTGGAGTGAGTATAAAGATTTCCATTTCTTTTATCTCTAATAATGGGTTAAGAACATTATTGAAATCCTCTCGGACTATAATGTTCTTATCTTGGTTATTTATTATAACATTTGGATTCATCTATGTTCGGACCGTAAACGTTCATTAATGTTAATTGTGTTTCGTGTATTTTTATATTTATACTTCCTTGTCTGCCAATCATTATTTCGTTTAAGTAATCCACTGTTATTCCTGTATGACTTTTACTCAGACAAGCGATGCCTTGTTTATTTGTATGTTGTCGGTTAAGATAAATATCTCCGTCCCAACCACTTTTCAATGTTTTTGCTAAGGTATGTTTTAGGTGACTTTCCTGTATAAAAAAGACATATATTACTTTTTTTTGTCTAACCATTTGAAACTTTTAGTGCATTTGTCTTTGTTATTTAGCCCTTGTACATTTACAGTACATATGTTAATACTCACACAAAAGGACGAGAATTGCATGATACCATTCTTGTTCCAAACATTTTAAAATCATTTTGTAGAGCTAGATTATTAGTTAATAGTTCATTATGTCAAGTTATATTAAGCTTTGATGTTAAAAACAATTACCTTCAATGTTTTACAGGTTGTTGATACATTGTGTTCATTAAATTGATCTCAGCACTAAGTACTTGTTCATTTATTACGATGGTATTGGTAACTTTGCCCTGCCTTCAGATTGATCTCAAAACCATTTTCAAACATGTCATTATCATTAGCACGTTCCTTTCAAAATGCCATCATTGTCATTATATTGACTGAAAATAGTCTACCAGTCACACATAACTTAATTAATATCTCCCTTTTTAGCTCGACTTTTAGAACAAAACAAGAGCTATTGTCATAGCCAGGTAGTCGGCGTTCGCGTTTGTTTAGTTGTCTGTAAATGTCAATTTCCGCAAAGACTATCAAAGATATCCTCTTCAAACTTACAATACTTGCTCAATTTCGCCTGTTAAGTCCATACTGACAAGGCTGGTTACCATGTGACCTATATTTATGGAATTAGCTGCCCTTGTTTTGACTTAGTACATAGAAATATTGGCAAATTCTCAACAAAAAATTAATTTTCTCAAACATTATCCAACCTTTCAACTTGACTGTCTGCATACTTATATAATATGATGACATGCCACTTCTTACAAAAGCACATAACTTTATCCTTCATATTTTACTAGTAATTACCGACTTACAATTTCTCAAACACTATCGAAGCTTTCAACTTCGAAGTCTATGCACTTGTAGAATATCAACACCTTCATCTACTGACAACAGAAGACAACTATTCACCATTTTGTAAGAGTTATTCCTCTTTTCCGACTTCAATTTCTCAATCATTAAAAGCTTTCAACTTGAAATTCAACACTCTTGTAGAATGATTATGTGATGACCTACTTCTATTGACATGAGGAAACTATTCCTCTTTTTGGATTTGAAACTTAGTCTATGTCAAGCACTTGTATTCCAGCGTCCTGCACCCGTTGGCAGTGCTCTTGTCAACACTTGATACTGCTTGTCCAGAGTTTAAATGAGAAGCTTGACATCCGATTAACACTTCAGTTAAAGAAACCTAGCCTTACTTATGAATCTTCCTCTTCATCTCTTGAAAATGTTTGTCTGTAAAATACAACCATAAATCTAATATTTAATTTAAACTTTTTCATACATACATTGTTTTTATGCCCCGAAGGCAGGCATATGGTTTCTGAACTGTCTGTCCGAAAAATTATACTTTTGCCATAACTTCCATACTACAGAATAATTTTTTCACTTGATGTTTGTACACAACTCTTCTTTGATCAACACCTTCCCACGGACATATTTCTTGATGACCTTGGCCCTCGAACTCAAAAGTCAAAGCACCCAATAACTTAACATTCACCATAACGTTGTGGTTCATGATTGGATTTACTTTATTTTTGTCCATAACTCCCCTTTGGACAAGACCTTCCCACTGACCTATTTTATGATGACCTTGACCATTGAATGACCTTAGCTTAAAGGTCGAAGTGTTTAAAACTAGATAGACATATTAAGCAAGAGTAACATATTAAACCTTAAACTTCATAACATCAGCATACATGTACACTGTATCTGGCAGCAAAATAGCGTGGATCCGTTTACATTTACTTCAGTTTAGTCACTACACTTCTTTCCAAGCACCCTAAATCTAGCCCCAGGCCTTCAGCGCTTACGGCGCTTTGATTTTACAAGGGAAGTCATATTAAATAAATATAATAAAACAATAAATATAATATCACAGTGACGCAGTAGGGGGCATTGTGTTTCTGACAAACACATCTCTTGTTGAATAAACATATCGAACGCACACTTACATGAAATTATTCTCGGTTTGATAAATACGGTATAGTATGGTTTATTACGTGTTATTTAGAAGAGATTATGGTAATGGTTTAGCGCGAATAATGCACGGGTTTTGTGTGCATGTTTTAGCGCGAAAGCGCACGAGTTTTTCGTTTTGGGGTATATATGATTTGCACATCTATTTAGTCGCCATTCGAGGGTGTATTTGACAGGCAAACGTTATGGAACAAGAAAACGAAAGGGTGATAACCCCGCCCGCCCGCCCTCAATGAGCAAATGTATGGTTAAATAATTGGTTACATTGCTTTTATGTTTACAATTTTGCAATTATAAAGTCTATATTTAGTATATTTTCAGTTCGGTTTTTAGTCCATGTGAGATGGGATCTTAACACAAACCGATTCCTTTACTGGGAAAGACGATGGGTGTATTTTCATTTAAGTCTGAAGCAGCTAAGTTTTCTTGATTATTTTGACTCATTTTTTACTTAATATTGTGTTTGAATGAGGTTTTATAAGTTATGGGTGTCATGTTTTTCGAGACTCTCACTTCCTGGAGATAGTACCTCCAGCATATTTATTGAAATATTGGTATGTTTAAAGTTCAGTGTTATTATTTTTTGTTTTCTTTCGTAATGAACGTTTAATTTTAAAGACATTCTTATTGTACGATTACTTAATATTTTCATTTTGGTGTGACTGGTTAGATGTTGAAGTCGGTTTAATATAGCTGTTCGTCATATGCATTTATATATTTCTCGGAATGCTTATGATTTATCTACATTCTTTTTAGGTGCTTTATGGATTTTATGGTTTGAGTGATTTGTTTGTTTTTATGTTGATGTCCGGGGTGTGTGCGGGATGCTTTTGATGTTTGTTTGTTATGTTAATTTGCGCAATGAAATTGATAATGTTGTAATTACATTTTTTACTAAATAATACTTAATGTTTACAGTATAATAATAGCTGCTTATTTGTAGATTTCTCTAAAATTAGAGGTTTCGGGAGGTGATGAAGGCACCTAGACACCGGTCTCGAGCCATGGGTCCTCATACGTCCCCCTGCCATTAAAAGAAGAAAAAAAAAAAAGAAAAAAAAAATTGGCAGTAGGGTTGCGTATCCCGCTCGCGGTTTTACCTGAATCGTTTATTACTACTGATTATTGTATGGGGTGTACGTGAAGTCATGTACACTTCTCTTGATTGGTGGTGATGGATGAATCTTGCAGATATAAGCAGCTTCTTTGAACAAATTAATGTTTCACAATTGTTAATTTATAATATTTAAGCAAGTTAGCGTGATTGATGGGCATTGGGGGCGTCCTGCGTGCACTTTGGGCATCGATCGGGATCAGTTTATTCAAACAGTAACTCTGTTATTTGAGATATATACATGACGTCTAATTTTTATGAATAAATTTGCATTTTTTTCACATGACACACATGTGCATGTGAAGAATTCATTATTACATGCCCTACAGCATTTAAATAGTATTGTTTCAGTTCTTTATACACCTGAACAAAGATGTTACACCGTTTCCAGTCGTCTCGAGGCTCATCAATTGAGCGGTGCCGTTGAGGTCTTTATCCATTGCACATAAAACACATACGGGCGTCAGAAGAATTGTTTTTTGCATTTATATGTCGAAAGTCCTGTCAAATACAAGCACTCACTCCTATTTTGTCTTTGGTTTATTATTTGTATGATAATGATAATAATGATGATATGGGTTATAAAGATGATGAGATTTTAATAGTATTTTGAGAATAGAGAATAATAAATTTACTCATAACTATGAGTAAGGTAGTTTTCGTTCAGAAAATTGTTTTGCATTTATGAATAAGTTAATTAGTTGATTGACGCCTGTATTAAATAATATACCGGATAAGCTTAGAGTAGAGCTTTAGTTACTCGGTTCGGTCGAACTAACTGCATGACGTATAATCAATATTTCCATACGTATACATGTATTGCTATTTGAGCAATTATGACCGTATCTTTGGGTAACAGTTATTAGCACTTGGCCTGCAATGATCTATTATATATATTGATGATGTACGGTTTTTGAAGGGGGTGCCCTCGACCCCTACATATCTATTGACGAGTAAAAATAAAACCTGTAGAACGGAAAATAAGTTTGTTGTTTTACACTTGACGCTTTCACTCTTGATGCTGTAATTAAATACATTCATAGAAGTAATGTGTACTACTACTTCTAATAATGATGTAAAATCTAACATTTATCAGACCGTGTGTATTGTTATTCCATTTTTTGAAAACGTTAAGCTTGTAATGTTTAAGTAAAGTTTATAGTCTGTTTTGTTCTGGTGCTGGATCCTATATTTTTACAGATTGGCTTTACTGTTCCGATAAGCAATAGTTCGGGTAAGTTATATTCAACAGACTGCACTCAGCTACAATCGTGGTACTCGACATGATTTTTATCAATTCATTTGTAATTTTGAATTCATACGACGCTTTGGCATTCTTAAACAAGAGGGCCAGACGCCCGCGGTCGCTCACATGAGACTTCAGGGAACTGAACTGCTCTCAGCAACTTTTAAGATGTTGCTGAACTCATTTTTAAACTTTGCCAAAATATCAACTAGAGATTTAACAAGGTTTTACTATAGCCATATAAGGAAAAATGCCCCGCCTCCCTGGCGGCCATGTTTTTTTTAACAACCGGAACCATTTTCGAAGTCGTAAAAGATGTAAGTAGGAAAAATCTTGTGACCAAGTTTCATAGAGATCGGGCAATAAATGGGGCCCCTGGAGGGCTAACAAGGTTTAACCATAGCCATTTAAGGTAAAATTCCACGTTCCCTGGTGGCCATGTTTTTCAACCAGCCGGAACCATTTTCAAACTCGTTTAAGATATTTTTGGGACAAAGCTTCTGACCGAGTTTCATAAAGACCGGGCAATGTTAACACGGCGAATGTTGACGCCGCACGACGGACGACGGACAAAAGGCGATCACAAAAGCTCAACATGAGCACATTTTGCTCATGTGAGCTAAAAAAAGTTTTGTTTTTTTTTAGGATAATAAAGACTGTATAAGGTTTAAACTATGTGGATGGTTGGCGTGCAACTACAGGGGGATACGAAAGGTTTTCAGGTTTTAATCAGAACGCGAACATACGCTTGTATTCTGAAGTACGAAGAAGATCAAAGAAGAACATCGTGCTAATCGATATTGACTTCCGGTGTGTTTAACGGACGTTGAGTGACGCTTCCGGTTCGATTACCACCATTAGTGGTCGACAAATATTGACTTTGCATCACATAGTGCTTTTGCTTGCTATTGGTGATGGTATTCTGTGCTCTTTCTTCATAGCCAATCCTGAAAGACGTCTAAAAGGGGCCTTTTCACCGATTTTTGCATGTTGTGAAGTTTGTGATTTAATGCTTTATATTGATAAATGTAAACATTGGATCTAAAAGCTGCAGTAAAAAATCAAAAATAGAATTTATAAAAACAAAAAAGGAAACCTCAGCAGGGCTCGAACCACTGTCCACTGGCGTCCTGGCGTAAAAAAACTCCACGATCTAGACAACTCGGCCATCCTTCCAGGTACAAAAACAAACGTATTTTATACTCAATATAAGAAATCCTTGTAGTTTCACAAAATATAGCGACAACAACAAAACTCTCCAAATAATTAATTCATTTCTCGTTGCAACGCTTTATAATTTTCAGGTTTTTAAATCGTCAAAAGATGCATAGAATGGCTATTTAAGAGCATCGTAAATGTTCAGTATTACTGTTTCCTCACAAATAGCATCACTAAAACGAAAATATGCGAATCCGAAACAAGTTTTTTTCAATTTTGTTAATTTACCCAAACGTGAAAAGGCCCCTTTAAATCACGCACGCAACATAAGCGAAGTTAGTGATATCCATCAACAGACGTTAAGTGCTTTATATAATAATTCAACGTTTTCCCAGCGTTCGTTGACATTAGACAATACATTTAAGTGGGTTATACAAAATCATCTATTAAAACTATTTAGGCTTTAGTATTACAACATCAATGGTTCATTCATAACAGGGACGCTTATTCACGTTGCCGAGACCTTTCAAAAAGTTTCAAAAAGCTTTGGTCTTAACTTGGTCTTTAGAGAACATATTGGCTTTTTGAACAAGTGTTTACATTTTACAATGATGGAAGCATAAATCCATCGAATTACATCGGATTAAGTAAATACATGCGGTAAAATTATTTGAAATCAATACATTTGTTCTATTTGTGTTCACTCGATAAAGGAGCAGGGTGCATTACGCTGCTAGTCATTTCTTGATCTTTCAATTGAATTGGAAGGGAAATATTTATAAATACAAGTAAACAGTAGTGGCAGATGTACTTTTTCTAAGCAGAACACATGTCAATTAAGTGTCACTTTTTAAAAGAAAATTTGTATAAAATGGCATTATTGTAAAAAAAAGTTATAGCAGTATTTTATTACAAAAATAGTGCATTAAATGTCAATTACATGAACAGTATTGGCATAGTATTTTTCTGCATTTAATGCGCATTTTATAAGCTTGAAATATCAGACAGGACATACTTTAAACAGACAAACATGTATTTTTCTGCATTGTTCCAGCATTTATACACTTTCATGTGTTTAAGTGTATTTTTCATCTTCACAAATACACTTTACCTGAAAATAATTATCTTTAAGTGCTTTTTAGTGTGTTTTAAGCAGATTTTCAAATGCATTTATACACTCTTTACACTAAATAAAAAGTTATTAATGTGCATCAAAAACCGTGTCATATGCAAACAAGTGCCTATTTAAGAGCAGTTGGCCTAATATGGTCTTTTTGTGGAAGAAATAATGCATTTTGTATTGCTGTTACTTTTAAAATATAGCTTTCCATACAGTTCAATACAATGTTCAATTAACTACACTATGAAAAGTTCGAACAAGACATCAATCTTGAAATAATCTTTTGAATAAAGAAAATATGCTGTTTTAATGTACACGTGTAATAGACATTTGCATATAAAAACTGATTTACATCAAAACTAAATGTTTAATTAGATTTTTTAATAATTCAAAAACGTGTCAATGCATGCAGGATCACAGTTCATTGTTCGCGTAGCGTAGCGTAGCGAACGGCTAATGTTGTTGCTGAAAATTTCAAGTCGGTTCGCTGCTATCTACGGAAAGCTTACTACCCGCCACACGCCGTATCCGCGCGATAAAGAGTTGTTTAATTTATGCAAGAGGTTTGAGTTCTCCAACTATATTCATTCACAAATCGAAACATTATGTGAATATCATGTTAAATGAATAGTTACGAACGGGTCTTATATAGAAAAGAATCAATAAACATTGATTGCATTAAACGTGTCGCGGAAGAGATTGTTTATGAATGATTAAAATATTTCACTTTCTGCTGCGTCTTAATGACGTAGTACAGGTCATTCAAAATCCGAGGCTATTTATAGATTCGGGAAAACAACGCAATAGCATAAGGTTACGCTTGTTTATATTATCAATTTATAAAACTTTAAACATGAGTTCAACAATAACTTCAGGGATACGATATACAACAACAATCAAAGTACTGACAGTACTGGTGTGACGATGCTTTTGAAGAGGATCGATATAAAAGCATCAATTTAAGTTTATCTACATCAACATAATTGTGTATGTGGGTACGAACATTTTGGCTACGAAAACAAGAGGGCCATGATGGCCCTGTATCGCTCCACTGCTGAAAAAAGGCTGAAACAAATATTCTCTGCATGTGCAAATACTTTAATATAGGCCCTATTTAAGCACATGTACACTTTTGTGACCCCCTGGGCTTGGTCAAATTGAACCCCAGGGGCATACAAAATATGGTTGCCATAGGTCCTAGAGTTAAGGACAAGAATATTTCAAAAGTTTTCACAAAATAAGCAAGATATAAGCGTATATAATTTTCAATTTTGTGACCCGCGGGTCAGGGTCAAATTTGACCCAAAGGGCATAATTTGAACACACTTGGTAGAGGACTATAAGATGTTACTTCATACCAAATTTGGTAGCCATAGTCTGAATGGTTTTCAACAAGAAGATTTTTAAAGATTTCACAAAATAGGCGTTTTATAAGTGTTTATTCAATTTTGTGACCCCCAGGGCAGGGTCAAAGTTGACCCCAGAGACATTATTTGAACAAATTTGGTAGAGACTTATTAGATGTCACTACATACCAAATATGGTAGCCCTAGGCCCAATGGTTATGGACAAGAAGATTTTTAAAGTTTTCACAAAATAGGCCCCATATAAGCGTATGTTCAGTTTTGTGACCCCCCGGGCAGGGTCAAATTTGACCCCAGGTGCATAATTTGAATTATTTTGTTAGAGAACTGTTAGATGTCACTACATACCAAATTTGGTAGCCCTATGCCTTATGGTTGAGGACAAGAGAATTTTTAAAGTTTTCACAAAATAGGCACTATATAAGCCTATAATCGATTTTGTGGCCCCCAGGGCAGGGTCAAATTTGACTCCTGGGGCATAATTTGAACAAACTAAGTGGAAGACTATACAATGTCACTACATACCAAACTGTGTAGCCCTAGGCCTAATGGTTATGGACAATTTTTTTTTTAAGTTTTCACAAAATAGGCAATATATAAGCATATGTTCAATGTTGTGACCCCCCCCCGGGTAGGTTCAAATTTGACCCCAGGGATAAAATTTGAACAAATTTGGAAGAGGACAATAAGATGTTACTACATACCAAATTTGATAGCCCTAGCCTGGATGGGTATGGACAGAAAGATTTTTGAAGTTTTCACAAAATAGGCCTTATATAAGCATATGTTCCTTTTTTTTTATCCCCTGGGGCAGGGTCAAATTTAGGCCCAATTTTTATGGACAGGAAGATTTAAAAAAAAAAATTTAAGTTTTCACAAAATAGACCTTATATGTTAAATTTTGTGACCCTCGGGGCAGGGTCAAATTTAACCCCAGGGGAATAATTTTAACAAACTTGGTAGAGAACTATAAGATGTCACTACATACCAAATTTGGTAGACCTAGACCCAATGGTTATGGAAAAGAATTTTTAAAGTTTTCACAAAATAAGCCCTTTGTAAGCATATATTCAATTTTGTGACCCCCGGGGCAGTTTCAAATTTGACCCTAGGGGCATAATTTGAACAAACTAAGAAGAGAACTATTACATGTCACTACATACCAAATTTGGTAGCTCTATGCCATACGGTTATGGACAAGAAGATTTTTGAAAGTTTTTCCACAAAAGGCCTTATATAAGCATATGTTCAATTTTGTGACCCTCGGGGCAGGGTCAAACTTGACCCCAAGTGCATAATTTGAACACACTAACGAGCAGATTTTGAAAGTTTTCACAAAAAAGGCCTTATATAAGTATATGTTCAATTTTGTGACCCCCGGGTAAGGGTCAAATTTGACCCCAGGGGCATAATTTGAAGAAATTTGGAAGAAGGCTTTTACATGTCACTACATACCAAATTTGATAGCCTTAGGCCCAATGATTATGGACGAGAAAATTTTGAAAGTTTTCACAAAATAGGCCTTATATTAGCAAATTTTCATTTTTGTGACCCGGGGCAGGGTCAAATTTGACCCCAGGGGCATAATTTGAAGAAATTTGAAAGAGGTTCACCACAGAAACATTCCTTTGAAATTTCATCAGAATTGGACAGTAGTTTAGGAGAAGAAGATGTATTAAGGAAAAGTTAACGCACGAACGCACACACGGACGCATGAACGCACGCACGACGGACACAGGACCATGACATAAGCCCCGCTGGCCTCTGGCCAGTGAAGCTAAAAATGGGTACGAAAATTTTGGGTACAGAAAGTATGCCAAAAAAATTGGGTACGAAGAAAAATATTTGGTTACGAAAAAAATGGGTACGAAAAAAAACTGGGTACGAAAAAGAATTTGGGTACGAAAAACAAATTGGGTACGAAAAAAATTGGTTACGTTAGTTTTTTTTTTTTGGGGGGGGGGTACGGGGAAGTAGTACCCGTGGGGAACTTGACCCATTTAGCGAAACTGGGAGGCGGAATACATTCTCGATCAAATATAACAAGAAATATCTTTTAACAGATTTTAGACGTGTATTTTCTGTACCACTTATCTTAAAAAAACGTTATGTTACAGTAAAGTGTTTGTGGGTTACAACATTACGTTATGTAGCAGATACATTCAAAACTTAACATACACTTTAATTACACTATGCTCTTTAATTTCACGTGTATATCATACCAAACTTTATATTTCGTTGTTTACTTTGCTAAGTTAATGATGTTATGTGTATGGACGTGATTTCACATGCCCATGTGCATGAACATATCATTTTTCTCTTTTGATTAGAGTTTTTTCTCTAATTCAATACGCGTAAGCATGTTTGTTCGTTAAGTACGGCAATAATTTCATGATGATTCCCGAAAGTAGGTAAGAGCACATAGTCGAATACGACTTGAATACGTGAGTTCGCCCATGAACACATGGTAAGGTTAACTAAATCTGCACGATATTACATAATATGTGTTTAAATCAGAAAACAATATCCAACAAACGAATGAATTATCAAACATAGTGTGTGCACTGATGTGGCTCTTTAATTTCTGGTTGAAAAGTTTTTAAATATGCAAAATAAGAGGGCACGCATAAGAGCGAGTTTTATATATGTCATACGTGTGTATTTCAGAGTTTATTTACAGGTCCTACTGGCCTCTTCACGAGGTTATCGTAGCCCGACCTGCCCCTGTGACCTTTCAGGGGAGAAAGATTAATTTAGAGCCAAAGTAGGTCAAATTTACCCCGGCTTCCGGGTATTCGCCAAAGAAATAATTTAGATCCAAATAGACCAGTGCACGGTGGCCAATGAGACCTTAATGTGCACTGGTAGTTAGACAATCTCAAAAGACAAATTCATGTCTGAACGCAGCACCGCTGCAGCACACAGCTCCGCCTTTATGGCCCACTTGTTGTCATCAGCCGTCGTCTTCATCCCCGAGACGGTTTCCCCAGCGCGTTGAGCGCACTAGGTACCGCCGCCCCGGGGTCCCTCTTTAAAGCCACCCCCTCGATGTTCTGGGGTTCCCCCCGCGCAAAGCACAGACCCAGGTCCGTCCCGTATGTCCCCCACACTGGTGGTCTTGCTGTCCCGCCGTCCCCGGCCCTCTTCAGACGGGACCTCTGGCAGGTCCGGGCCGGCGAACTCTCGACGATAAACAGCGGGTGACAAGTCCGCTGCATCTTGGAGAAGACAGCAATCCCAGCAGTGTGGAAGACGTCCGGCTCGAGGGTGACGGACTCTGCTGGATTAGCAGAGCCACCCGCAGAAGTTCCCCTTTATAAGGAAATATGTACAGGTGAGAAAATCTTCTGCGGGCGACTCTCGCCTCGGTCGCGACGCGCACGCTCCAGCAGCTGACCGAGATATATGTCATACGGCTATTATGCTGTTTATATACCATGCTCGCTTTAACGTTTACAAATGTCAGGTTCGAAATAATTCGTTTTCTTTACACTCATGATCACGTTAAACGTTAATTATACACGTTTTCATTCGCAATTTATTTACAGAATCACGACAAATGTCAAATACAATACAGAAAAAGCATAGTTGTTTCACTGATCTATAAACATATAATGGATTGAATATAACTGATTTAAAATTTACGTCTTCAGACAATTTTTTAATCTTTTTCTCATTATATGCTGTTGTATTTATAGCTGAGCTTCCTTTACCTTTATCAATGATAATCAGCGAGGTATGCCGATTAGAAAAATCGAGCTATCTCAATCGGACTGGCTCGGTCTTTTACATAGGTCGCCATTGTGAATAATTTTTTGTATGATAACTTAGACGAGCTGCTTCACAGCATCGTCAAAAATGCTTCATAATCGCTAAAATCGAATATAACAAACAATTAAATATAACACGAACGATCTGTTTCGTAACCTCATTCATGCTTTTACAGCGGGGATTTCTGGGAAACGTTCTTTTGTTCTAAACAGATAGCGGCGATCTTTTGTATTTAAGGGTGCTTACAACGCAATAGTAGAAGGTTAAGCTTGTTTATATTCACATTTCTCAATTTATAAAACATTGGACATGAGTTCACCGATTACTACAGGTATGCTATAGACAACCACAAGAATGCTTTAGAATCGCTAAAACCGAAAACATCTAAATAAAACAAGAACAAAAATTAAAATGCAGTCGGCGTAAACGCTTACTTTGAAATAAAGTTTGCTATTTACTTTTCTAAATAAATAAATAATGAAAACCAAAGTTTAACTATTGTGTTGTTTTTCACTTGTAAGTTGCATATTCACCGCATGAAATGTGTATTATCATTGTCAAACCACACATTAGTGTAAGTAGATTAAAAAATATACTACGGGAGTGCACGTCATATGTGTCCTCACATGCCTTATTATGAGTATATTTCTTCACTATCGAAATATATCGAATATTTAGTTGTTCGCGTAGCGAACAGCTAATTTTATTACTTGAAATGTCAAGTCAGTTCGGCTTATCTACCTACGGAAAGCCTACTACCCGCAACACCTGCCGTATCCGCGAGAAAAAAAGTTGTATAATTTATGCAAGAGGTTTGAGTTCTCCAACTATATTCATTGATGATTCACAGATGGAAACATTATGTGAATATCGTGTTACGTGTGGCGGAAGAAATTATTTATGAATGATTAAAACAGTCCACTATCTGCTGCGTCTTAATGGCGTATTACAGGTCATTCATAATCCGAGGCTATTACTAGATTCGGGAAAACCACGCAATAGTATAAGGTTACGCAGAGACGTAGGTAATCTACGTCTTTGGGTTACGCTTGTCTATATTCTCAATTTATAAAACTTTGAAATTGAGTTCAACAATAACTTCAGGGATACGATAGACAACAACAAAAATGCTTTATAATCGCGTAAACCGACTATAAAATACAATTAAATATTAGTAGAATTATCTGTTTCGTAATCTCGTTCACGCTTCTACAGCGGGGTTAAATTTGATATTTCTGGGAAACGTTCTTTTGTTCTCAACACATAGCGGTGATCTTATGTATTTACGGGTGAAAACAACGCGATAGTAGAAGGTTAAGCTTGTTTATATTCACAATTCTCAATTTATAAAACGTTAAAAATGAGTTCACCTATTACTACAGGTTCACTATAGACAACCTCAAAAATACTTTATAATCGCTTAAACCGAATATTAAAAAAAACAACTACATATAACAAGAAATATCTTTTAAAAAGGTAGTCGGCGTTAATGCTGACTTTGAAATAAAGTTTGCAACTTACGTTTCTAAATAAATAAACTGAAAACAAACGTTTAACTATTGTGTTTTTTTCACTTGTAAGTCGCATATTCATTTAACATGGTCATTTAACAATTATTAATAATGATCATGATAAAATCTAATTCAAAATGATAATAATTTAACAAAAAATGTCTTCTTTTTTTAATTAAACAATATTATGTTTTTTACAACCAATAATATCAGACCCGTAAATGAATTAAATTGATAATCAACCCAGACATTATTTGATTAAATTTTTAATACATTACCTGTCACCATAGGTATTTTAAGCCAGTACTGCGATCGGCAATGAAAGACTGTATTGCATGAAAATTCCATCGTCTACATGATCGATTCGCTTTCTCAAAGTAAACAAATATTTCCTGTTTACCGGAACATCGCGAAACATACTGCATCCAGTTTCACTTTCGGTTTGGTTGGTTATGTAAATACAGTGATTTTATTTTCAAAAAGGACACTTAAATGATCGAATAATGTTGGGAAAGTATACAACCCTATAACAATAGACGTAAAAGATAAGTATTGATGCAAAGCATCAAAGGGCGTCGGGAATTTCAGCGGCACCCAATGAAGTTACATGGTACGCTTTCTTTCTCCTGTAAATATGAATATATTGGCCGGTTATTTTAAATAAAAAAAAAAAAAAGTATAACCATTATCTATGATTGTGTGTTATAACCCCAAAATAACCATTATCTATGATGTTGTGTTATAACCCCAAATAACCATTTTCTATGATTTTGTGTTGTTACCCCCAAATATTTCATAGTTCATTTTATTTACATTGGTTTCCTTTTTTTACTGGCATCCGTGTGCAGTTTTCATTAATGGAACAGAACTGTGTAGGTTTTAAAAAATCTGCTTCATCTTGTACGTGTAATTTCATATCTTTCTCAACTTCAAGGGGAGATGAATCTGAACTTATTCTTACGTTGCTCATTTACGATAGGGGTTGAGTACTCATTGATATGAAAACACCATAAAAGTTTTAATGTCTTAACGAATCCCCCCACCCTCTCACACATATATTTCATGGGCATAATAAAAACAAAAAAATGTTACTATAAAACAGCATATTTATTTAAACTAAAATGTCTACATCAAAACAAAAAGTTAATATAGAACACAAATAAAATAATTTGATTCTACTAGGGCTCGAACCTTGTGCCTCTCACATGTGAAGCGAGCGTATAACCGCTTGAAAAATCACCTTCTAACTAAGTTATTAATAAGCTATTAATAGTCGGTTCAAATGTAAACCCGGAATTTTAAACGCTGGATAGTGAGCGGTGTTAAAAGTCCATACCAAAGGGTCCATACCACTGGCAAGATACGGGTCAAGCCTGCGGCCTTTTATATGTGGTTCTTAAAAAAAACCTGTAGGAGGACTTGATAGTAATGATACTGGGGTGCTGTGATGGTGCTCCTCATTGATAAGCGGCTGCTTCCTTTATCAAGACTCATTATTACAATTAATAATACGTGTCGCGCTTCGCGCTCTATAGCGCCTTTATTAGTAACTAGGTGGTTGCTAGGATAGTGGAACAAAGAAGGTTTTAATGTGTTTACGAACCCCCCCCCCTCCACCCTCTCACACATATATTTCATGGGCATAATAAAAAAAAACAAAAAATGGTTACAATATAAAAGCATATTTATTTAAACTTAAATGTTAACAGAAAACACAAATGAAATAATTTGATTCTACTGGGGCTCGAACCTTTGACCTCTCACACACATGTGAAGCGATCGTGTAACCACGACACTACGGAACCGCTTGAAAAATCACCTTCTAACTTAGATATTACGGTAGTGGGAAACTTATGGGTTCTTTCCCAGAAACACTCTTTATTTAAATTGTATATCACAACTAATTGCAAAATTTTAAAACTTTTTACCAGCCGGTTAACTTTTTTTAACTTGGTTGGATACACCTACCCCTTGACTCGGTTGGGCGTTTTCTATGGATTTACCCTATATCCAAAATATATAGTTTTTTGTAATGGAATATACATATATTTTGACAATTAACTTAATAAACGTACTCGAATGGATATTGTTATAAGATACAGAATTAAAAACGTGTCATTGAAAAACAATTGTGCCTTTGATTTCCAATAATATATGCACTTATCTGGATAAAATGGCAAAAACGACAACAAATGGTTCAGTGACAAGAAAATTTAATTACGTTTCATGTCACTTATAGTGTGATGAAATGCATATATTGTACATATTTATTTAACAAAACATATTTTCTACACACTGAATGAATTTCAGGAAGTTTTACCGTTCCTCTCTCCAGAAATTTTACTTTGAGTAAGCCTACCCCAATTCATTTTCACGCAATGAATTTAAGTATAAATTTGTATATAAATTCTTTTTGGGGGGTTTCTAGTTGCTTATTAAAAGCTACAGTTATAAACCATGACATGGGAAGAGATTTAGCTAACTTTGAATTAATATTGATATAATAATATATTAACAAGAGAACCGCATAACGGGTGCCACGCTCGGCTGTGAAAGCTTGTCAGAATTTTTTTTTTTAGACGTTACCTTGACCTTAGACCTAGTGACTCAAAATCTCAAAATGGGTTTGGCGTGTAGAACCCATCAAGGTACATCTACATATGAAGTTTCAAAGTTGTAGGCGGAAGTACTGTGATATTAGAGGGAAAGTTAAAGTTTTATATTAGAGGTCACAGTGACCTTGACCTTTGACCTAGTGACCAAAAAATGGGTCCGGTGTGTAGAAATCATCAAGGTGCATGTACATATCAAGTTTCAAAGTTGTAGGTGGAATCACTATGATGTTAGAAGCAAAGTTAAAGATTTATATTAAAGGTCACAGTGACCTTGACCTTTGACCTTGTGACCTAAAAATGGGAGTGACGAGTAAAACTCATCAAGGCGCATGTACATATGATGTTTCAAAGTTGTAGGTGGAAGCACTGTGATGTTAGAGGCAAAGTTAAAGTTTTATATAAGTGGTCACAGTGACCTTGACCTTTGACCTAGTGACCCAAATATGGTTGTGGCATGTAGATCTCATCAAGGTGCATGTACATATGAAGTTTCAAAGTTGTAGGTGGAATCACTATGATGTTAGAGGCAAAGTTAAAGTTTATATTAGAGGGCACAGTGACCTTGACCTTGGACCTAGTGACCTAAAAATGGGTGTGACGTGTAGAACTCATCAAGGTGCATGTACATATGAAGTTTCAAAGTTGTAGGTGGAAGCACTTTAATTTTAGAGCCAATGTAAAGGTTTTAGCACGACGGCGGACGTCGGACGGCAGACGACGAAGAGGCTAGTACAATACCTCGGAGTTTTCTCCGAAAACAGCCGAGCTAATAATACAATCTTAAGGTCACCTAAAGTCAAAAGGCAACATATGAATACATGCGCAGTTCACCACAAAATGTCAAAGTTGTCCCAATATTACGTAGCATAAAGATGTATAAGTTATCATGTTTCTTTAAACATGTAACACAATAATATACAACTTATATTTTAATAAAAACAGCAAGATTAATGACAACGAGATGTACATAATTTAGTATGAATATAAAGCCATTGCGTGATTTTGACTGGCCGCGTGTCATTTGAAAGCCATATTATCTCATTCCGTCACTTTTCGTCACTGAAAAACTGACCGATTTTAGGGACCACTTCAGATAAAAAAAATGCGTTTGTGACTTTTGGTAGTCCCTCATTGCGTTTAGCAATGAACGTATCCCTAAAGTCATCCTCTCCGGAACTAGAAACTATGGCTTTCAAATGACACAAGGCCAGTCCATATCCCGCAATGTTTCCAGCTGTTGGTCGCTTTAGAGTTCCTCTATGCAACAGCACGTCTAACAATCTGTTATTTGCCTTTCAGGCTTTTTTCATGACTTAAACAAACTGAATTATAGATTGCAGTAACAGTTAAGATGTGGGCCATATTGTCAGTAATTTTACATGTTTTAAGCAAAGATCACAGTTCTTCAACATCATCAGGAGCACTGTGGGCGTTGCAGGTTGCCTTGAGAACACGTTCACTATATCTTCCTGTTTGTGTTACAGTCCAGGATACGATTTTTGAAAACCGGCAAAGAGTCAACAAAATTGCTTACACAATTACAAAACGTTTCAAAACAGTGTGTGTTCAGCAATGCACTTCCCAAAACCGGAAATTCAAACCTGCGCCCATTATTAGCAACAAAAATGGCTCTGGGAAACTTTGCAAGCCACATCATACAATCATGTACACAAGTTTTAATTGATACACTATCAACACTTCCACCATTTACACACATTATGCCATGATCATCAATAGAGATGCCAATCACTTTCTGAGCTTCGGAAGAAATTGGCACTGTTGTCTTTACATATGTCGAGAACCCGTCTTCAAATGCACAGCAAAAATCTGAGTAATATCAGGCATTACTGTACATCGAACTGAAATACAAAATTAAATTCACACAATGCTTATTTCATGAATTGTATAATTCCCTTTTAAGTTTCATTCTGACGCCTTATTTGATCGTTGGTTATGAGAAAAATCAATTTTCAGCACAACAAGCACATTACATATTGACAAGTCGTTGAACTAAAATTATCGCTTGTGAAAAGAATTCACAATTTATATGAATAGCTCAGAATTTTAATATACCTTTTGCTCCTTCATAAGAATTATTACTAAAAGTAATGAATTTATTTAAAAAAATTGTAATATTTGAAATAGCTTTTAATATTTATAATAACAATCATAAATATTTTTAATAATGTGCCTGCCCTGGGGTTCTAACCAAAAATCTTTTTAAAAAAATGTAATTTTACCAAACAATAAACACAGTGCCTTTAATAAAACAATTATTATTAATATGTTTCATGTTTATCTGGAATAGGAAATAAGAAGACAGTTGATGAGAAAAAATACTAAAATTTGGCACCAGAATAGTCAATGATATTGTATTAAAAGTTAGTTTTTACACTTACTCCATTTCTTTCTCATAAGCATCAATGACAGCCTTGTTAGACGACGCAGTTGAGATTTTCTTGATGGCCTCCCCAGCACGAGTCTCCATCTATATTTATATTTGCAATAAGCGTTATGTTTAGAGTGGTTAGGAAGTTATTTACCTTCACCGGCCTGCCCAAACTGACTATCATTGCTGAAAAGATAATTGAACAACATGAAAACGAAATAAGACCGTAGTTACTTAATACTGACGTCACAGTGTATTTTCATAGAATCCATTCGTATCATCATTACATTATTAAATAACTTAAATGAGCAATCAATTGGATTTAACAACACAAATGCGAAACTAAATTTGAAAACTGAATATGATGGACACCGGAATGTTTCCTTATATATTACACGATAAACAAATATTCATTGGGAATGACACTTGGAAATTTAAGGGGTCTGAAAATGTGTGAGAAGTCCAAAGATCAATGGCAATTGTACAATAATTAAACATTGATATAAATGCAGGTTGAAAAATGAAGCCATGCACACCTGTTCCAAGCTTGGTATTTACGTGAAAGCATGGCATTCATCTGATCTTGAGATAGTGCTGCTTTCCATAAGCAATTCGGTTGACTTTTCTACAGTCAGGGTTTTCACAAACAACGTACAAATAACCACTGAGGCCATTTTGTAGTTCGCCAACAATGTTATATATTGTCAAAGGAATGGGACACAGATTACAAAACTGACCATACTGTAATTAATTTAGCAAAACCTCCAGCTCAACGAGTCAATCAATCTTCTTCCATCCCCCACCCACGTCTGCTTACTCTTTTCACGCAAATCGCCATCGCCGAGCTCGGTAAATGAATTATTGTTATCGAACACAACGTTGTCGATCGGTGTTTGCTTCTTTATCGAATTTGCATACCGCTCGCTTTTATTTCGCACTTTCATTTTGCTAAGAAAATGTCAACGAACACAATGACGCCATGAACACAAATATTTTACGAAACGAATTAATTTAACTTGTTTTTGTATTGTAAAGTTATTAAATCTTAGAGATACGCAAATTTAACTCTTAAAAAAAAATACAAATTTATTTCGTGTATTTAGTATAATTTTCGTAATTTACCGTAGATATCCCTAATAGCCGAAACGCTTTCCGAATTCGGCGATATCGACCGACTATTCCCGATCTCACTAGGCACCTACTGCCTTAATAAGTGACTGTAGTGTAACGGTTATCAATAAAGCAATAAACCGTGTCATCGCTGTCGTCTTGTAAAATTGAAGAAAATACGCGTTAACCAAAACTCGAACAGCAAAAGTCTGCGCCATTGTTAGAAAAACCACAAAATAAATATATTTTGATTATTTTTTGTTTTTATACAAAACCAGAAAGTTTCGCGTATTTGCTCCTGTGATCTTTCCCCTGTGATCAGTTATTAATTAAAACAATAAGCTTTGCATTATTGGCAAATAATGTTGTAATAACTGTAATAGGCACAAATGAAGTACTTATTTACACTAATTTACACAAAAAAATCACCACTATGCAATATATTCTTAAAGAAAATAATATATACATTGATCCGTATAATAACTTCTTCTACCATAAGCGAAAAAAAAGCATTACATATTAGTCGCCGCACTCCAGTGCAACGCCAATTACGATATTTCGGCAATACAAATACATGCATACACCGTTAAACATCAGCAACATGTGGTTCATTTTAATAGAACAACAACATACTATGAATGCAGTGCTGTCAATGGGACTGTCAGCACGTATAAATTGCCGTCGACAACCGCTGACAACGAACGAATGGTCACATGAAAAAAGTCATGCTGAAATGAGAGCAATTCTGTGAAAAGAAAATGCTGCGTGTTGCACTAAACTAGTCCGATCGTTAGAAACCCATTTAAATTACGGTTTTTGTTTGAAGGCGCTTGAGGCGAAATGAATTTACACTCCCCGTACACTTTTGAAGAACGTTCAGTACTAACTCGATTTTCCCGAGTGGAATTTCACAATATCCAATACAGGAAGAGTACACAAAAAAAGAGAAATCGAATGTTTTGAACGACAGAAATCCTGTTTCATTAAACTTTTTTGGTATTAAAAAATTCCCGTTAGGAACTATTTCTGCAATGTTGTTTGTTTTTGAGGAATAGGCTATTGACAAGGTTTGTCTGTTAAACACATTGCCAATAGAATTAATAATGTTTTATATATATTTTCTCTGCCAATAGGTATATTATAAATATGTAATTACTAAAATCGCATTCGCATAATGAAATTTTCTTAGTGGAGCTTAAAATAGGTCATCCCGCTATCAAATTTCGTAGCAAGTTAAGTCGAGATAAAGAGCGAATATCAATACGAAATAAACGCTAGTAACTTTTTTGCTGATATGGCTATAAAGTCAGCGGCATTTAAGCAAATAAATACAATAAATAAAGGGTATACAACGGCGAAAAATACCTACCTCGGCATGAACGCAGTCATCTTGACTATAACGTGATTACCCCCTTTGATGCATCGAGGGCTTCCATACTGACTCTGAAGAAGCTCAAATATTTAAGTTGACTGATAGTTAAGGTAAATGCTGACGCTAGTTTAAACTTGTTAAACAGGTAGTAAAACGTGATCAGTGAATTCCGCTATTGGCCAATCATCTAGTTGTCCATGGTTATTTTTATAACACACGTTGAAATATTTAGTGCACACATCTTCACTGTCCGGAAAAGGTATGAAAAAATCAAACAGTTTAATGGTTGATTATAACTTAATAGTGATATTTAAAATCAAGATGATACAAACAAATTCATTCATGAAAGAATGAACAAAATAATACCGCATATCGGTTTTAGCAGATTTGAATAATACATGTTAAAGGGGCCTTTTCACAGATTTTGGCTTGTTTTGAAGTTTGTCATGAAATGCTTTATATTGATAAATGTAAACATTGGATCTTTAAAGCTCCAGTAAAATATCAAGAATAAAATTAAAAAAAGAAAAAATGAGTAGACCTCAGCAGGGCTCGAACCACAGACCCCTGGAGTCCTGGGGTAAAAGTCTACGAACAAGACCTTTTGGCCATCCTTCTAGATACAATCTCAAATGTTTTTTATAATCTATATAAGTAATCCTCGTAGTTTCACAAAATATAGCGACAACAACAGAACTCTCCAAATTATTAATTCTTTTCGCGTTGCAACGCTTTGTAACTTTCAGGTTTTTAAATCGTCAAAAGATTCATATAATGGCTATTTTAGAGCATGGTAAATGTTCAGTATTACTGTTTCCTCACAAATATCATAGCTAAAACGAAAATTTGCGAATCTAAAAAAACTTTTTTCTATTATGTCAATTTACCCAAACGTGAAAATGGCCCTTTAATTGCATACATAAAACGAAGCTATATAGCCATGCTTCTGATACGTAAAAATAATATAGCAAAACATTATAATGTTTAAAATTGTCAAGTTCTTGAAACTACCGAAAAGGACGAAGAAATCTACGCTACATCCGCGTATTTCGTTTTAAAAGCGAGTATTAAACGATACAATATTGTCAACATCTTCTGAATAGTGTATGAACAAGGATATAACAAACAGTGTTACATGTAACACTTTGGAGTATACAATCTATTAAGTAAGTGTCTTCTATCAGTATTAAAATATGGTTTCATCTTGTAGTCCTAGTTCTTTCGATATATATGTTAAGATACTATTGAAATATAAATATCCTTAAATTGTGTTTGTTTTAAAAAAATCTATCATTTATTATGTTTATTTATGATAAAAACATCCATAATCTTAAAGCAGACGTCCATTGACATTTAAAATATTGATTGATTAGCTAGACGGTTTTGTTAGAGTCAATTATTCTGAATATGTTAGTTTATTACAATACTCTTACAAAAACGGGTTTAGAGGATTGTGAGACAAAAAAGGGAGAACGAACGCCTTTAAAAATTGCGCAGGTCTGACTTTTTTCCACTTGCGTGAAATCAATTAACAGTAAGTTATAAGTAAGTAAATGTTACTACAGCACGTATCTTTCATTGAGATGTTTATTTTCGTTGAGAAATTTATTTCGTTAAAGACACAATTACAAACGAGAAAAAATGTCATCTGCATGTAAGCAAATTAGTGCCGGCTTCTCAGAACAAAAACAGTCCCCGCCCAAGAATCCACGATCATGTACCACGAATAAAACCATATATGAACTGTTTAGAGCGTCTGTGTCTCGTAACAATTGGATAGCTTGAGATTCAAATTGTATCTTTAAAGGACATCAATTACAAGCACTTGAACTTTTCGTCAAACAATTATTCACAATAAGTACATCGTAAACAATACATACTTGTACGTACATTACAAACATGAGCCTCGCTCTGGGAAAACGGGGCTTAATGCGAAGGCTCTTGCATTAAACAAAACTTTTTATATAATTTCTATGGTGTATTCAGAGTTATGGCCGTCAGTTGATGGAGCAATTATAACGCGTTTACAACAAACATTTTTATGAAAAATTTATTAAAATATTTTCTTACTTTTTTGTGTTGATGCACAGCTGTTTACATTTCCATACTGTTCCATGGCTAACATGGTATTTTTTCATTCATGAAAGTAGACTGCATTGCGAACAAGTTATTTTCTGATCCTGAATACATGGAATAGCGATTCGTCAACCGACGTTGTCTGTCATATATGCACGCGCTTTGTATGAACGGTGATTAATTGTGTTTATGTATTCATCGCAATTAAGGTGAATACTTCATTAATGAAATAGGGAAACTTCTGAGGTAGAGAAACATTATATTATACTATTTGGTTCCCATTCAACAATGTAAATAAAACAAATTGACAACGATGCGGTACGCCAAACTGAGAAATTATGTCATTATAATGACGTAATGACAATAATTGATCTGAAATTTTATCATAAAATGAACTTTGTATCAAATAAGATTTGCTTATTGTGTTCGATTTGATATACATGTAGTATGGTACGGTCTTATACCTTAACCGGAAAGGATACCGTTTTGTATTTTTCGATATCGTTTTTGTAAATATTAATTGTATCCCTTTGTACTTGGTTATTTCCCTTTACAATAAGTAAATAGCGAGTTATGTCCCTTTCCAGTAAAGATATAGTGCGTTATCTCTCTTTTCTTTGAAGAAACATCGGTTTATCTCCCTTTTCAGTCCAGAAAGTTATCTCCGTTTCCAGTCAAAATATAGTGAGTTATATCAATTTCCAGTGAAGATATAGTGAGTTATTTCCCTTTTCAGTGGAGATATAGCGAGTTTTCTTCATTTCAAGTGAAGAAATAATAATGAGTTAACTCCCTTTAAATTTTCAAATTGAAGATTTAGAGACTTATCTCCCTTTCTAAGATATTACATAGTCAGTTATCTCTATTTCAAGACACGACATAGTGAGTTATCTCCATGTCCAGTGAAACGTCACTTTTAACGATGTTTATAACTACACTCAAGTTTAAATATCATTTATGAACAAAATGATATTAACGATCTTGCTGACATTTTTTGTACACAACAGTCATATACTCGTAACATCAGACAACACAATGACCAAGAAGGCTATGATTTCAAACGAACAAGGTCTCCGTTGTGTAATGGTTATGGTGTCTGCCTAGCGATCGGGATGTCACGGTTTCGATCCTCAATGTCGGGGCGTTGTTGAAATCTTAAGTACTAGATCTATGACCAGGAAACGGATTCGAGAGCGTTTTAATTAGTCTGAGGCTTTCGATGCAATCGAGCTAAACTAAATAGGTTTAAACTAAAAGTAGTTTATTTATACCGCCACACTGGCCTAGCGTCCTTACTTCGTAAAAACAGTGTTTTAACGCCAAAAGTCGTAGGAGAAACGCGGCGTTCCTAAGCGTTTTCACTGCGTTAATACCACGATATCTCGAAGTTCACGCGGCGATCACCGGCTACGTCAGGATGTTCACATTATAATATTGGCGTGTCGTAGTGCAGTCGTAGTGCAAACTACAAAGTCGCAGAATAGTCGACTGCGCCTTCTGTTTTTTTCACTTGGACTCCACGACAAAGAGCGCGACAGGACCCCGGGTGGCCTATGGCATAAAATCCCCGTGAGAACTTCAAATTAAAGTATTTTCGTGTCTTTATAAATGAGTCGTTTTTAAGTTAAGAACACCGTAAAACTAGTCTCTTTGTATGTGATAATCCCATCAATAAATGTCTGCAAATAAGCGATTTCAAAAAGAACAACGTGAACTATTTTAACGATATTATGTTTCAGAATAATGTCACATATCATTCATCTAAAATATTGTTCTGTCATTAGCATATGCTAATGAAAAGATTCAGATTTTTGAAAAGCTTTTACTGAAATAATAATAATTTGTCACAATAAGGTGTATCGCAATACATGTATACACTGTATCAATTAAGGTGTGTGGGTGGGTTGAGGGTGGGGTGGGGCATTTTTTGAATTGCATATTTGTATCGGGACGTTCAATTTATAAACTAGCACAGATAACATACATAATAAATATTGTATAAGTATTAAGGTTAAAACCGGATATATTTGAGACACAAATTTGAAATTAAAAATCCTTTCGGCAGACTTTTCATTATTTAGGAACAATTATACTACTGTAAATACTTATTAAGATAGTACTCGTCTTGAAAATACCGCACAGATGCGCCTATGTTTGAACAAGACACGCATGCAAACAACGAATTCGAGTAAGGGATTGAATGGTATTTAGATGATGTAAATAACCATAACCCAATCATGTGAACTGAATTCAACTTTGAAACAAATTTCAAGAAACAAATTCAAAGCCGAACAAAGTTCTCGTCTGTAACAATTTGTGTAATCATAATGATAGATTTTTATATACTAGTAAGATTTTAAACTGTAACATAAAGCCTTGTTTATGTCGTCTGCGCCTTAGTTATACATTTGGGCATTATATGTCCATGCACGGGCGTACTGTTTGTATCACTGTTGTAGCTAACTGCATTCTAAAATATGCGATATTCACGCGCAAGTTACTGCAATACATCCATGTAAACGCCCACATTGAATTTGCGTATACATTTTTATTGTTGAGTGATATAACATGTCATAATCAATAACAGTAGATTCCAGTTTATTACAAAAACTGAGGCCTGTTTTAAATCCACCCGGAATCATTTTAAATCGCACAAATTTCTTTTCTTTAAACATCCACCACCATTCCATTCATGATATCACAAAAACAAAGTTTTTGTTATGAATAAATAAAGTGACAAAAGCAAGATACGTAAAGACGTCTTTTCAGACCAAGCCAGAAAGAGCTTGAAAAGCGAGTTTTATGTGGGAACTTAAAGACCTTACATCGTTTTTAACGAATGTCGGGACAAATCGTTTCATATCGGGATGCCGGGACAAAGAGCCCAACAGCAGGTCTGTCCCGCCGAGATCGGGACGTCTGGCATGTATGGATATATTAAGTAATGTCAATTTTCAGTCAATATATAGCGAGTTCTCTCCCTTTCCAGTTAAGATATAGTGAGTTATTTTCCTTTCCAGTCAAGATATGGTGTGTTTCCGTCTTTTCAAGCGAAGAAATAATAATGTTACATCTTCCTTTAAATTTCAAATGAAGATATTGAGACTTATCTCCCGTTCAAGACAAGACATAGTGAGTTATATCCAGGTCCTATTAAGCTTTAAAGAGTCCTCGCCCTTTCGCGTGAAGATATTGTGATGTATCTCCATTTCCAGTAAAGTTTCAGTGTGTTTTCTCCCCGAAAAAAGCGAAGTTAAAGCAATGGAAATTCTAAATATTAATCGTTGTTTAATGTTATGAATGATCAGCGCTGGAGGACTGAACCCTAAGTTTATATAAATTTTTTATTGTTTAACCGTCACTCTTAACGATGTTTGTAAACACTACACTAAAGTTTAAATATCATTTATGACCATAATGACATTTACGAAAGCACTAATAAATTTAGTACAAAACAGTGAAATATTCGTAAAATCAGATAAAACAGTGACCAAGAACATAGATTTCAAACGTATAAACCGTGACAGTTTGGTCGTTTTTGGTCAGCAATGTGGTCTTTCAGAAAAGACCCGTACATACACTTTTGGTCAAAGATATACATTTTAAAAACAAAACTGTATTTTTGATACAAAATATAACAAAATTTCAAACCATAATTGAAGAAATTGAATGTAGAATAACTTTTTTCACACAAAATGAAATAAGCGTGAGGTGTATATTTTTGTGTGTCAACTTGATCCTGTTCCTGATTCTAGGCCCAGGAAACGGACTCGAGAGCGTTTCAATAAGTCTGAGGCTTTCAATGCAATCGAGCTAAAATAAACTTTTAAAGTGATATTATGGGCATCTAACAGTATATGCAATGTTTATAGGTGTCTTTCGCAATCGTTGTTTATTTTTGGTGTGTTCACTTCATATACGCTTATATTTGTTAATACAGCATCAACATACTAAAACAATAGCCCGGAAACAGAAAAAATAATGCATTTGAATATCAACCGTACTTTCGTTTTGATAACTGACGACAGAAATGATTCGATGTACGATGTGAGTCTAAATGTAGTTTTCATCCAGATTCATTCATACGACACAAAGACAAAATTTTGTTTTACGGATCATTTCGTCTTAGAGGACTGGGTGAGTCATGTAAAATATTGACTATAATATATATATTTATAACTGGAAGCAAGATGAGTTGAAGATAATTGGTCAGTTACCACATTTTGACTAACTCTTTTGACCTGTTAATTATTTTCAGCTCAATTCAACAGTGAAAAAGGCCCATAATATCACTTTAAACTAAAAGTTTATGTATAAAACCACCGTCACACCGGACTAGCGTATTTACTACCACAAAAAAAAATCAGTTTTTGGAAAACGCCGAAAGTCGCAGGAGAAACGTTGCGTTCCTAAGCGTTTTTACTGCGTTAATACTACGATATCTCTAATATCACGCGTCGATCACGCGCCAATACGTCAGGAAGTTCACATTATAATATTGGCTTGTCGTAGTGCAGTCGTAGTGCAAACTCCAAAGTCGCAGAAGTCGACTGCGCCTTCGGATTTTTCACTTGGACTTACGACAAAGGGCGCGACAGGATCCCGGATAGCTTATGACCAAAATTGACCGTGTAAACTTCAAATTTAAATATGTTCTTGTTTTTATAAATGAGTCAATTTTAAGTTCAGAACAACATTAAAACTAGTCCCTTTGTGTGCGGTACCTTTTAAATTGAAATTGGAGATATTTTCTCCTCAATAACTGTCTTCAAATAAGCGACGTCAAGGAGAACAACTTGAACTATTTTACCGATATTATGTTTCAGAACAATGTAACATATCATTCATCTAAAATATTTTTCTGTCATTAGCATATGCTGATGAAAAGATTCACATTTTAAAAAATCTATAAAAAAATCTGTTTACATAGATAATTTATAATATTTTATAACGATTAAGGTTAAACCGGATACATTGGAATCATAAATTTGACTTTTAAATCCTGTCTGTGGACTTTTCTTTATTTAGGATCATTTATACGACTGTTAATACTAATTTAGATAGTAATCTTGAAAATACCGCACAGATGCGCCTATGTTTGGACATGCAACGTTTGCAAACAACGAATTTGAGTAAGGGATTGAATGATAATAAATGTTGTAAATAACCATTACCCAATCATGTGTACTTAATTCAACTTTGAAACGAATTTCAAGACACACATTTAAAGCCAAACACATTTCTCGTTTGTATCAATTTATGAAATCGCAATCATAGATGTTTTATATAAGATTTTAAACTATAACATAAAACCTTGTTTATGTCGTCTGCGCCTTTGTAATACATTCGGGCTTTTTATGTCCATCCACGGGCGTACTCTTTGTATCACTGTTGAAGCTAAATGTATTCTAAAATATCTTATATTCACAAACAATTTACTGCAATGCATCCATGTAAACGCAAATATTGAACTTGCGTTTACATGTTTATTGTTGAGTGATATAACATGTCATAATAAATAACAGTAGAATCCAGTTGACTACAAACACTTAGGCCTGTTTTACCACCCGGTATCATTTTAAATTACACACATTTATTTTACTTAAACATCCACGCCCAATCCATTAACGATATCACATAAAAATAGTATTTTTTATAAATAAATAAAGTGACAATAATGATATACGTTAAGACGCTTTTTCAGATCATCTTGAATGGCGAAACACTACACCAACCTATTCAGAGCCAATACAGAGCAATCTTCACTAGATCCAACACCGTGGAATTCAGTGAAATTCGTTGAGATTGTCGGTACAAAAAGTATCACTTAAACGCAGTTTGCATCCATAGATCATCTGCAGTGTTAAAAAGGATATTTGTATTAGTTTTGCGCCAAAACTTCGCCCTTTCACTGTCAAAAACGAACAATACATGACGCGCTTATAAGTTTGTTTGAATACACTTATTTGCATAATATCGGGTATCAAATGACAAGTCAATAACATGATTTTTGTTAAAGGCTATCAAGCCTCGCCGAAAGTTCAGTTGCAGCATTTGCATATAAACCAACAAATAGGAACGAATGAATATGTCTAGACAAAGATGACCAGCGCTTGTCATCCTTGGCATCCAAACCTATTTATCTATCCGTAGTTTCGGCCCTCTTAATGAATACATACAAATTTTGAAAGTGTAAAAATACAAAAAAAGGCGTATGTGTTATATGTCAATCTATAGCTTAATGTGTATTCTTGGACATAACATGAAAACTGCATTTAAATCGGCAATGTTTTGACAAAATACTGGCTTGACTTAGCTCCCTGTAGTATCGGACCTTCTGATTGGTAGCTAAGATTTCTTACTATGCGCTTATGCTTGTTTTAAAATAGTAACTTAATAAAAAAACGAAACTTTTTCTCATGTTGTTCTTAAAATATTTTACATTTTATTCTAAAATTAACGGCATATAAAACATTTGATATAGCTACTTTATGAATCAATAAAAAAACTAAAATAATCGTGTGTACACTAAAATAATCGTGTGTTACGTAATTAAAAATCATAGCATCACCCTGGAATAAAGATGACCTACTTTACAACGAACACCGAAATCATGAGAATGATCGTCGTTATATTCCAAGATATTATTATAAACCATTAAATAAATTACAACTTTTAAAAATTAAAAAAAAACCACTTACTTTACAGCACTTCTTAAGGTTTTTCGTTGAAGGCACAATACTATAAGGAGGACCGATGCTATAAGAGTAAGGGATATACATGTATCAAAATAAAAAATAAAATGCTTGACTATCTTTAAAGCAGTAGCTATTTATGAGAATCATAGTAATATATAGAAGGACGATTGCAATATTTAAAGCAAACCGCTACTTATTTATTACATTTTGTTGATATTATGATTGTGATGTGCTATGTATTTAGATTGCTAGCCAAAATGATTAATGCACGCATGCATTTGACATAAAGGCGAGATGTGTTCTTTGTCGATAAAGACACCAACACGTGACTCGAAAACTGAATAGACACGTTTTGAATTCGAAATAAAAGCGATTACCACGACGAAATGATTTATCGATAAATCAAAAACGTGTCTAGCGATTTGCAATTCTAACTCTTCTATAGTGATATTATTTATAGCGCACATGGCGACGAAACTCTTTCCGATGTCATTTATCTCACCCAGCCGATGCTTTCTCCATGATCTTCTTTTTTCCACGGTTGTCACTGCAAATATGAGCGTTAAGGTCTACCATTACAATGTTGGTGTTTCTATGTTGGTCTGTCTTGCATAATGGTTGACAGTCTGTTGCAAAAGTTGTCATTTTCGTTCTCTTTATTGTCGTTCGTCGTGGCTTAGCAGCTTGATTATCTTCTTCTTGTATGGAAAGAGGCTGTCATGATCCGTGGCTCGTGTATATCCCACCCGATGAGCGCTATCTGTGTCGTCTTGGACAGAATGGGCTGCATACTCTTGCTCTCATGTCACAAGAACATCAATGAATCGCCGGAAGTTAGTTTCTCTTGAATCGCTGATTCCTTGATATTGAGGTCAAACATTCTCAGCTCTACGTTCCGGTTTCGTCCATGGTTTGCACATTCCATGTACCGATAACGCTGGTGGTCCTGTATGAGATGATTTTGTGCGTGTCAATTCAGATCTGCGATGTCTGTTGTCATGCTGTTATGCGTTTCTGTTGCTAGCTGGTTGTTAACTGACGCAGGGTATGGTTGCTAGCCCAACACGCATCCATCCTTGTTCAGTCGGGCTCTTGGTCATCAATGGCGGAGATGAACTAATGATACAAATACATACATGAAGAAGTCGTCGCTACGCAGGTTGATGTTTTTGTCATAGCATAGTTAGCTAGTGAATCCTTCAGGTCATCATTTTAGATATGCGAACGTAACAAAGCGTATGTATTTTAAACACAACTTTAGGTGTTTTATTTTTCTAAGTAAGTTAGGTCTCACATAATATGTCTATTAATGTATACAGTTATGACGAACGCAACGTGAGATTTTGGTTCCGATTTCAAATTTATAATTTATTATTTAATCTTAAAATATCGGCACGAACTGCATGTAAAACTGTCTCTTATGCACTAAAGATTTTGGCAATTATGTACATATATTTCAATAGCTTGAGATATTTGCAAAAAAGATGTTTTTATCGGTGTTTTACAGTCTTTCCAGCCGTGTGTAAACCCCTGAAAACCTCGTCGATCATGCAGCCTGATAAGGCACAACGCCTACATACGGTGACAATTCTGTCAACTCATTTGAAATTTGCAAGATCGGAAGCACGTAAGCGATTATGTACAGATAGGCACGGGTTAAAATGATTTTGTTTTTAAATACCGCATATCGGTTTAAGCAAACATGTAATTCAATTGTAAATGTTAATTGCATACTTAGTTCGACGCTTAACAGCTTGCTTTTGTACTCATTATAATGTAACAACATATTATAATAGTTAAAATTGACAAGTTCTTAAAACTACCGAAAAGGATTAAGAAATCTACGCTACACCCGTGTATTGTGTTTATAAAGGCGAGTATAAAAAGCGGCAATATCTTCAACATCTTCTCAATAGTGTATTAACAAGGATATAATAAACACTTTGGAGTATACACTCTTTTAAGTAAGTAGCTTCTACCGGTAATAAAATATTGTCTCACCTAACTACTGATGTTTTTTCACAGATTATTTTACATGTCAGTCTTATTACAATGGATTCAATAGAAACCCTATTGTAACTAAAATAACGGTCGCTATAAATTAATGAATTTTCTTTAAGGACATACGATTAAGAGTGGTGGGGAACACTGTACTATATCTATTTTATAACAATAGTTATACATAGGCGGAAAAAAGTTATACATGGGCGGACAATAGTTATACATAGGCGGACAATAGTTATACATAGGCGGACAATAGTTACACATAAGCGGACAATAGTTATATATAGGCGGACAATAGTTATAATGAGGCGGACAATAATTATACATAGGCGGACAATAGTTATACATAGACGGGCAACAGTTATACATTGACAGATAAAAGTTATACATAGGTGGACAATAGTTATATATAGGCAGACAATAGTTATACATAGGAGGACAATAGCTATACATAGGCGGACAATAGTTATACTTAGGCGGATTTAGAGGATGGAATGACGGAAGCGGAAAACGGCGCACGCCCTTAAATATTGACTATAATATATATATTTATAACTGGAAGCAAGATGAGTTGAAGATAATTGGTCAGTTACCACATTTTGACTAACTCTTTTGACCTGTTAATTATTTTCAGCTCAATTCAACAGTGAAAAAGGCCCATAATATCACTTTAAACTAAAAGTTTATGTATAAAACCACCGTCACACCGGACTAGCGTATTTACTACCACAAAAAAAAATCAGTTTTTGGAAAACGCCGAAAGTCGCAGGAGAAACGTTGCGTTCCTAAGCGTTTTTACTGCGTTAATACTACGATATCTCTAATATCACGCGTCGATCACGCGCCAATACGTCAGGAAGTTCACATTATAATATTGGCTTGTCGTAGTGCAGTCGTAGTGCAAACTCCAAAGTCGCAGAAGTCGACTGCGCCTTCGGATTTTTCACTTGGACTTACGACAAAGGGCGCGACAGGATCCCGGATAGCTTATGACCAAAATTGACCGTGTAAACTTCAAATTTAAATATGTTCTTGTTTTTATAAATGAGTCAATTTTAAGTTCAGAACAACATTAAAACTAGTCCCTTTGTGTGCGGTACCTTTTAAATTGAAATTGGAGATATTTTCTCCTCAATAACTGTCTTCAAATAAGCGACGTCAAGGAGAACAACTTGAACTATTTTACCGATATTATGTTTCAGAACAATGTAACATATCATTCATCTAAAATATTTTTCTGTTATTAGCATATGCTGATGAAAAGATTCACATTTTAAAAAATCTATAAAAAAATCTGTTTACATAGATAATTTATAATATTTTATAACGATTAAGGTTAAACCGGATACATTGGAATCATAAATTTGACTTTTAAATCCTGTCTGTGGACTTTTCTTTATTTAGGATCATTTATACGACTGTTAATACTAATTTAGATAGTAATCTTGAAAATACCGCACAGATGCGCCTATGTTTGGACATGCAACGTTTGCAAACAACGAATTTGAGTAAGGGATTGAATGATAATAAATGTTGTAAATAACCATTACCCAATCATGTGTACTTAATTCAACTTTGAAACGAATTTCAAGACACACATTTAAAGCCAAACACATTTCTCGTTTGTATCAATTTATGTAATCGCAATCATAGATTTTTTTTATAAGATTTTAAACTATAACATAAAACCTTGTTTATGTCGTCTGCGCCTTTGTAATACATTCGGGCTTTTTATGTCCATCCACGGGCGTACTCTTTGTATCACTGTTGAAGCTAAATGTATTCTAAAATATCTTATATTCACAAACAATTTACTGCAATGCATCCATGTAAACGCAAATATTGAACTTGCGTTTACATGTTTATTGTTGAGTGATATAACATGTCATAATAAATAACAGTAGAATCCAGTTAACTACAAACACTTAGGCCTGTTTTACCACCCGGTATCATTTTAAATTACACACATTTATTTTACTTAAACATCCACGCCCAATCCATTAACGATATCACATAAAAATAGTATTTTTTATAAATAAATAAAGTGACAATAATGATATACGTTAAGACGCTTTTTCAGATCATCTTGAATGGCGAAACACTACACCAACCTATTCAGAGCCAATACAGAGCAATCTTCACTAGATCCAACACCGTGGAATTCAGTGAAATTCGTTGAGATTGTCGGTACAAAAAGTATCACTTAAACGCAGTTTGCATCCATAGATCATCTGCAGTGTTAAAAAGGATATTTGTATTAGTTTTGCGCCAAAACTTCGCCCTTTCACTGTCAAAAACGAACAATACATGACGCGCTTATAAGTTTGTTTGAATACACTTATTTGCATAATATCGGGTATCAAATGACAAGTCAATAACATGATTTTTGTTAAAGGCTATCAAGCCTCGCCGAAAGTTCAGTTGCAGCATTTGCATATAAACCAACAAATAGGAACGAATGAATATGTCTAGACAAAGATGACCAGCGCTTGTCATCCTTGGCATCCAAACCTATTTATCTATCCGTAGTTTCGGCCCTCTTAATGAATACATACAAATTTTGAAAGTGTAAAAATACAAAAAAAGGCGTATGTGTTATATGTCAATCTATAGCTTAATGTGTATTCTTGGACATAACATGAAAACTGCATTTAAATCGGCAATGTTTTGACAAAATACTGGCTTGACTTAGCTCCCTGTAGTATCGGACCTTCTGATTGGTAGCTAAGATTTCTTACTATGCGCTTATGCTTGTTTTAAAATAGTAACTTAATAAAAAAACGAAACTTTTTCTCATGTTGTTCTTAAAATATTTTACATTTTATTCTAAAATTAACGGCATATAAAACATTTGATATAGCTACTTTATGAATCAATAAAAAAACTAAAATAATCGTGTGTACACTAAAATAATCGTGTGTTACGTAATTAAAAATCATAGCATCACCCTGGAATAAAGATGACCTACTTTACAACGAACACCGAAATCATGAGAATGATCGTCGTTATATTCCAAGATATTATTATAAACCATTAAATAAATTACAACTTTTAAAAATTAAAAAAAAACCACTTACTTTACAGCACTTCTTAAGGTTTTTCGTTGAAGGCACAATACTATAAGGAGGACCGATGCTATAAGAGTAAGGGATATACATGTATCAAAATAAAAAATAAAATGCTTGACTATCTTTAAAGCAGTAGCTATTTATGAGAATCATAGTAATATATAGAAGGACGATTGCAATATTTAAAGCAAACCGCTACTTATTTATTACATTTTGTTGATATTATGATTGTGATGTGCTATGTATTTAGATTGCTAGCCAAAATGATTAATGCACGCATGCATTTGACATAAAGGCGAGATGTGTTCTTTGTCGATAAAGACACCAACACGTGACTCGAAAACTGAATAGACACGTTTTGAATTCGAAATAAAAGCGATTACCACGACGAAATGATTTATCGATTAATCAAAAACGTGTCTAGCGATTTGCAATTCTAACTCTTCTATAGTGATATTATTTATAGCGCACATGGCGACGAAACTCTTTCCGATGTCATTTATCTCACCCAGCCGATGCTTTCTCCATGATCTTCTTTTTTCCACGGTTGTCACTGCAAATATGAGCGTTAAGGTCTACCATTACAATGTTGGTGTTTCTATGTTGGTCTGTCTTGCATAATGGTTGACAGTCTGTTGCAAAAGTTGTCATTTTCGTTCTCTTTATTGTCGTTCGTCGTGGCTTAGCAGCTTGATTATCTTCTTCTTGTATGGAAAGAGGCTGTCATGATCCGTGGCTCGTGTATATCCCACCCGATGAGCGCTATCTGTGTCGTCTTGGACAGAATGGGCTGCATACTCTTGCTCTCATGTCACAAGAACATCAATGAATCGCCGGAAGTTAGTTTCTCTTGAATCGCTGATTCCTTGATATTGAGGTCAAACATTCTCAGCTCTACGTTCCGGTTTCGTCCATGGTTTGCACATTCCATGTACCGATAACGCTGGTGGTCCTGTATGAGATGATTTTGTGCGTGTCAATTCAGATCTGCGATGTCTGTTGTCATGCTGTTATGCGTTTCTGTTGCTAGCTGGTTGTTAACTGACGCAGGGTATGGTTGCTAGCCCAACACGCATCCATCCTTGTTCAGTCGGGCTCTTGGTCATCAATGGCGGAGATGAACTAATGATACAAATACATACATGAAGAAGTCGTCGCTACGCAGGTTGATGTTTTTGTCATAGCATAGTTAGCTAGTGAATCCTTCAGGTCATCATTTTAGATATGCGAACGTAACAAAGCGTATGTATTTTAAACACAACTTTAGGTGTTTTATTTTTCTAAGTAAGTTAGGTCTCACATAATATGTCTATTAATGTATACAGTTATGACGAACGCAACGTGAGATTTTGGTTCCGATTTCAAATTTATAATTTATTATTTAATCTTAAAATATCGGCACGAACTGCATGTAAAACTGTCTCTTATGCACTAAAGATTTTGGCAATTATGTACATATATTTCAATAGCTTGAGATATTTGCAAAAAAGATGTTTTTATCGGTGTTTTACAGTCTTTCCAGCCGTGTGTAAACCCCTGAAAACCTCGTCGATCATGCAGCCTGATAAGGCACAACGCCTACATACGGTGACAATTCTGTCAACTCATTTGAAATTTGCAAGATCGGAAGCACGTAAGCGATTATGTACAGATAGGCACGGGTTAAATAATTTTGTTTTTAAATACCGCATATCGGTTTAAGCAAACATGTAATTCAATTGTAAATGTTAATTGCATACTTAGTTCGACGCTTAACAGCTTGCTTTTGTACTCATTATAATGTAACAACATATTATAATAGTTAAAATTGACAAGTTCTTAAAACTACCGAAAAGGATTAAGAAATCTACGCTACACCCGTGTATTGTGTTTATAAAGGCGAGTATAAAAAGCGGCAATATCTTCAACATCTTCCCAATAGTGTATTAACAAGGATATAATAAACACTTTGGAGTATACACTCTTTTAAGTAAGTAGCTTCTACCGGTAATAAAATATTGTCTCACCTAACTACTGATGTTTTTTCACAGATTATTTTACATGTCAGTCTTATTACAATGGATTCAATAGAAACCCTATTGTAACTAAAATAACGGTCGCTATAAATTAATGAATTTTCTTTAAGGACATACGATTAAGAGTGGTGGGGAACACTGTACTATATCTATTTTATAACAATAGTTATACATAGGCGGAAAAAAGTTATACATGGGCGGACAATAGTTATACATAGGCGGACAATAGTTATACATAGGCGGACAATAGTTACACATAAGCGGACAATAGTTATATATAGGCGGACAATAGTTATAATGAGGCGGACAATAATTATACATAGGCGGACAATAGTTATACATAGACGGGCAACATTTATACATTGACAGATAAAAGTTATACATAGGTGGACAATAGTTATATATAGGCAGACAATAGTTATACATAGGAGGACAATAGCTATACATAGGCGGACAATAGTTATACTTAGGCGGATTTAGAGGATGGAATGACGGAAGCGGAAAACGGCGCACGCCCTTAAATATTGCCAAGGTTGGCTTTTTCCAATCGCGTGAAATCATTGAACAGTAAGTTAATGGTTATCATTAATTACTGCAGAACGCATCTTTCACTGTGTTGTTTATTTTTGTTGAGAAATGTGTTACGTTTAAGATACAATTACAAACGAGAACAAGATGCCATGTGCACGTAAGCAAACAGTACAGGTTTCTAAGAAGAAAAAAAAACGCCCCGCCCAATAATCCACGATCATGTACCGCGCTGGTTCAATACTTAATACGGAGAATAACTTGATTACTGAGAATGACTCGAATACTGAGAATAACTCGCTTCCAAAACAAATGTATACGAGTTTAATACATATACATGTATATGAACTGTTTAGAGCGTCTGTATCTCGTAAAAACCCGGCGCAGACATTGCTATCGGATAGCTTGGGATTCAGATTTTATCTTGAATAGGACATCACTTATAAGCACTTCAACTTTTTGTCAAACAATTATTCACACTTAATAGATCGTAAATAACAATAAAAGAACATTACAAATATGAGCCTCGCTCTGGGAAAACGGGGCTTAATGCGAATGTTTGTACATATACATTAAAAAAACTTTTAATATAATTTCTATGGTGTATTGAGAGTTATGGGCGTCAGTTATTGCACCAATTATAACGCGTATTTAACAGGTTTTTTTATTTTCATACTATTTCGTTTTGATACACAGCTGTTTACATTTCCATACTGTTTCATAGCCAACATAGTAATGTTTCAATCGTGAAAGTAAACTACATGCAAACAAGTTATTTTCTGATCCTGAATACAGAGGGGGTAATCACGTGACAAACAAGATGGCGACGTCCATGCCGAGGCAGGTATTTTTTCGTCGTTTTATACCCTGGATTACTTGTATTATTATTTTTTATTCCGCTCACTTTCCAGCCATATAAGGTAGACAGTTACTGGCTTTTATTGAATAGTAATATTCGTTCTATATCTCGACTTTACTCGGTGCGAAATTTCTTAGCGGGATGACCTAATTAGGGCTCAACTAAGAAAATTTGCCGTGAGTAAAGTCGAGATATAAAGCGAATTTAAATACAAAATTAACGCTAATCACCTGTTTACTGATATGGATAGAAAGTGAGCGTCATTTAAAAATAGAAGTTACTTACTTATGCGTTCCATCTTCTTATGGCCGTTATACTTGCAGTTGTGATGCAGTGATGAACTGCACTGTTTGTCGTAGGTTGTCTGGACTGCCCCACAGTTTGGTTTGAATAGTTGTTTCTGTTGACCAATATGTTTGGCGGGCCTCTTCCAGGTTGGGGCAGCTATGTAGAATGTGGAAGGGCGCTTGTTCTTCGGCTCCGCACTGACATGACGCTGTTTCAGCAAGTCCAAGTCAATTCATGTGCTTTTGAAGACGACAGTGTCCAGTTCTGAGCCTGAAGATAATGGTTTGACCGTGTCTGTAGATGCTGTCTTTCTGGGGTTGGTATCCATCATTTTTGTCATTCCATTCTGCTGTAAATTTGTTCTTGAGTAAGGTTTTTGCCTCATGGTATGATATTGGGAGTTGGGGCTGCTCCTTCTTTGATCCCTCCTTGGCAAGCTTGTCTGCAGCTTCGTTGCCGGCTATGCCTACATGGGCAGGTATCCACTGTAGCAAAACATTTTTGTGGTCTGACAGATGGTAAATGTGTGCCAGCAGCTATCGTGTTGTGGCATCTGATGGTCCTGCTGCGAAGGACTGTAGGGCTGACAGTGAGTCTGTGAGGAAGACAATGTTTCTTTCTTGTACACTCTGCTCAATCAGATGATGTGCTGCTGACTGAAGAGCCTGGACCTCAGCTCTGTAGTTGGAGCTTTGTTCACCTACTGGGATTGCTGAGGCAAAAGGGGGTCCTGCTGGGTATGTTATATACACCCCGCTTCCAGCGTTCTTGACTGCCTTTTTTTCTGCTGATCCATCAGTATAGGCCTGGATCCATGAGTGTGGTGGGTAGCGCTGGCTTATCATGTCTTGAGTACAGAATTTCAGTTGGACAGGGTTTTGTGCCTTGTTCTCAACTCCTGGAACATCGACTCTGATGGTTTGGGTTTGTTGTCTTGGGATATATGTGTCTGGGGTGAGTGGTTCGATGTCCGTGTCTACTGTCACCCCCTTTTAACTGATTAGTTGTTTGACAACGTGGTTGAGACTTTGTCTTTTGAGTCTACATTTTGGTCTCTTCTGTAGCTTTGAGTGGATGGGGTGGGATGGAAGTCTCCGTGCTTTCTCCGAGTGTACTAGAGCTTTGTATTGTCGCCTTGTTTCTAATGGTTCTAGATTGGCTGCTTTCTCCATTACTGTGATTGGTGTAGTTTTCATGGCTCCAAGTATGATGCGCAGACATGAGTTTTGTACCTTGTCAAGTTTGCTCTTGCTGGATTTGGAAGCTGCTATCCATGATGAAGAGGCATATTCGGCTATTGGTCTTACAGTGCCCGTGTATATCTGTGTCACAATTTTTCCATTGGCTCCCCAGGTTGTACCAGCAAGTTTTTTCATAATGTCTGTCTTTTTGATGGATCTTTCTTGTAGTTTGTCTAGGTGTGTGTTCCATGTCAGGCGCGAATCAAGCGTTACTCCAAGGAATGTTGTTGTTTCTACTTGTGGTTATGGGGTTTTGTTTAAGGTTAGATTGATTCTCTCTTTGGAAGTAGATAGTGAGAAGAGGATGGTGACTGTTTTGGTTTTGTTGATATTTAATGCCCACTTGTCTGTCCACTCCTCTACCTTGTTAACGGCTGTCTGGATTCTGACAGAAGCAGTGCCAGCACTTGTCTCTGAGCTCCAAATGGCAAGGTCATCAGCATGTAGGGTGTTCAACACGTATCTTGGTAGATTTGGCACAAAGTCGTTAATGTATACGAGGAACAATGTGGTGGATATAACTCCCCCTTGTGGCACCCCTTCTCTCATTTTAACTTGTTGGCTGAGAGTGTTGTCAAGTTTGACTCTTGCTGTTCTGTTGAATAGATAGCCCTTGATCCATTAGTGAAGTTTTCCTGACACACCGTTTTGGAGGAGTTTCAGAAGCAGACTTTGTCGAATGCTTTTGACAGTTTAAAGAAGACAGCCAGCACTTTTTTTTTCTTGAAAAGCATCTTCAATGTCTTGTGTGAAGTAGGCTAGTTGGTCTTCTGTGCTATGGTGTTGTCGGTAGCCAGTGTGTGTTGGGACAAGTAAATTGTTTGACTCTAGGTGCCAGACAAGCCGCTTGTTGATTATTCTTTCCAGAAGTTTGCCAGTGCAGCTAAGAAGACTGATTAGTCTGTAACTTTCTGGTTTGCTTTTGTCTTTACCTTTTTTGAAAATAGGAATGATGTGAGCTTATTTCCATTTCGATGGGAATTTGCCACAGTGCCAGCTTAGGTTGAAGATGTGTAGAAGAGTGGTCTTTGCTTTATGACCTAGATGTGTCAGCATTTCATTTGTGATGCCGTTGTCTTTTGTCTTCTTCAGCTTCTTCAAGGCTGTCTGTAACTCGTGCATAGTGAGACTATCTGACATGTATGGGCTTACTTCTTCTTCTGCCATGTGATTTGAGAGTGTTTTGGTCTCTCGTCTTACATCTCTGATTCTTTCTTGCGGGAGGTTTACTCTACTCTCTGCCTCGTAGACTTTGGCAAAAAACATTTGAAAAATAGAAGTAATAAAGGGTATAAAACGGCGAAAAATAACCGTTTCGGTATGGACGTCGCCATCTTGACAAACACGTGATTACCCCCTCTGGAATAGCGATTCGTCAACCGACGTTGTCTGTAATATATGCACGCGCTTTGTATGAACGGTCAATTTTTTAGTTCATTTATGCATTAAAATTAAGGTGAATACTTCATTAATGAAATAAGAAAACTTCTAAATTTGATAAACATGATATTATATTATTTGGTTTTCCAATTAACAAAGTAAATATAGCAAATTGACAACGATGTGGTACGCCAAACTGAGAAATTATGTCATTATTTTGATTAAATGATAGAATAATTCATCGGAAATTTAAGCTTAAAAAGAATAAATGTATTAAATAAGACCTGCTTATATGTTCGATTGGATAAAGTATGATATAGTCTGATATCTTAACCGGAAAGGGTACAGTTTTTGATCGATATCTTTTTTGAAAATATTAAGTGTACCCCTTTCTACGTAGTAATTTCCCTTTCCAATAAATATATAGCGAGTTATATCCCTTTACAGTAACGATATAGTGCTTTATCTCCCTTGCAAGTTAAGATACATCGGGTTATCTCCTTTCCAGTGCAGATATAGTAAGTAATCTCAATTTCCAGTAAATATATAGCGAGTTCTCTCCCTTTCCAGTTAAGATAAAGTCAGTTATTTTTCTTTCCAGTGAAGATTTAGTGAGTTTCCTCCGTTTGAAGTGAAGAAATAATAATGTTTTATCTCCCTTAATTTTTTTTAAATGAAGACATTGAGAGTGTATTCCCTTTCAAGACAGGACATACGGAGTTATCTCCAGCTCCAGTGAAGTTGAAATGAGTCATCGCCCTTTCGCGTGAAGATATTGTGATTTATCTCCATTTCCAGTAAAGCTTCAGTGAGTTTTCTCCCCGAATAAAGCGAGGTTCAAGGAACGGAAATTCTGAATATTAATCGTTGTTTAATGTTATGAATGGTCAGCGCTGGAGGATTTACCCCTCAGTTTATATCAATCTTTCATTGTTGCGAAGTCACTCTTAACGATGTTTGTATACACTACACTCAAGTTTAAATATTATTTATGATCATAATAACATTTACGATAGCGCTGATAAATTTAGTACAAAAACAGTAAAATGCTCGTAAAAACAGACAACACAATGGCCAAGAACATAGATTTCAAACGTATAAACCGTGACAGTTTGGTCGTTTCTTGTCAGCAATGTGGTTTTCCAGAAAAGACACGTAATTACCCATTTTGTCAAAGATATACATTTTAAAAACAAAACTGTATTTTTGATACAAAATATAACCTAATTCCAAACCATAATTGAAGAAATTGAATGTAGAATAACTTTTTTTCACACAAAATGAAATAAGCGTGAGGTGTATATTTTTGTGTGTCAACTTGATCCTGTTCCTAAAAATTGGATTTAACTTGACTTCTGTAAAGTTAAAAGTTTCGTTGAAGGTCGCCGTGGTGTAATGGATATTGTGTCTGCTTAGCGATCGATCCCCTTTGTCGGAGCGTTCTTTAGATCTCACCCAAAGACACCAAGTACTGGTTCTAGGCCCAGGAAACGGACTCGAGAGCGTTTCAATAAGTCTGAGGCTTTCGATGCAATCGAGCTAAAATAAACTTTTAAACTAAAAGTTTATCAATAAAACCACCGTCAAACGGGACTAGCGTCTTTACTACGAAAACAATCAGTTTTTGGAAAACGCCGAATGTCGAAGGAGAAACGCGGCGTTCCTAAGCGTTTTTACTGCGTTAATTCCACGATATCTCTAATTGACATGACGCCTTATCAGTGATCGCTCCGCCCACTTAATCACGTGGCTCAGCGGGAAGAAAACCTAGACAAGCTAACACCAAAATGGCTTCTTTGACTATAGACTGCATATAGATTTACGCGATATTCCGGTTGATTTTATGGACTTGTTTAACACCATATTACACTTGTAAAGGGGTTGATGCCATTTAGTTATTCTGCAAATGCAAAAAATATACGATTAAAGAGAACATCAGCTATTTATAACGGGTAAATCGGTACATTAAACACGCTCTCAAACGCTTGCGCGCTTACCGAAATCGAACCCGTTATTACGTGTAATGGTGGTATTTGCAATAAATTAACACTTCACCGGTATTTACCCGTGTTATTAACAAAATTATTACCGAAACAATCCCCCCTACCCGTGTATTTGACACGAAAAAGCGCTTTATAACTGGGAATTCGGTGAAGTTTTACGCGCTTTTTGACGCCGGGTGGGTACCTCAATCCCACATGTTATTGCGTATAAAAGTGATATTAATCTATTAAACATTGCTTATGGGTCATTTATCAATCACTTTAATTTAAAGCGCAAAAACAACACAGTAAGTTTGGACATTGTCTGATATAAAATTAGCGTTGTACGAAATGGAATACGGTCAGGATTATATCAGACGCTCGCGCAGGTACCGACTTCCACGAAGTTACCGCATTTATTGGTTAACTAATATCAGTAATAATAACTCTTTTACAATAGCATTTATCGATACGTCTTTATTAAAATAATAACAAAATGGTTTTCACTTGTTTCTGACACACACAGAAACGCGATTTTTAACGGGGATTTCGTAAAGTTACACCAATTGGGTACCAAAATTCTCAATTATTTTACATGCACACGTGACATAATACATACTTAATAATGCTTTGTTATAGCTTATATGACATTTCAAGTTTGTGAAATAAATTAATGTTCTATAAAGGGGATCTCGATAATTCTTGAAGCTTCCACTCGCTCTTGTCAAGACCGCATTGTCGCGTTGGAAATGGTATAAATTTAATTTATCTAACTTATCTTTCTGGATACCAAATGTCAGAGTTGCATTAACCCTTTTAAACCGTTTTTGCCATATTTCATTTCCGTTTTTTAATCAGAACAAAATAAACGAAACTCGTTTAAAAATGAGATCTAGGCATTCGAGCTCCTAGTGTGGATTAAAAGCGTTTATTGCTGACACCACATGAGTGCAAATGTGTAGATACCGTTAATAAGATAATATATCACATGTCACCTTCAAATAATATGCATGATGTCAATTAAGTGCATAACTATCAGAGTAATAAAACACAGCATGAATTGGGCTTCATGCTGGGTTTTATTCCCCTTTAAGTAATGCAGATGAACCTCGCTTCTGACCTAGTAACTGATAAAACTATTTTAAAAAAGTGAAATATTATGTGATAATCAGATCGATAACATAAACTATTTAAATCTGCTAGTATATCCGATAAAAATATATTATAATTGTCTTTGACAGTGTTGACGTTCAGTTGTTCGTGATGACGACCGCATGTATTTATACATCTCTTACACTTCTCAAGATCTCTTTTCGGCTTTGGAAACGATATAAACTAAATGTCACCAACTAATCTTTCAGGATATCGATTGTCTGAGCTACATAATCCCCATTGACACCGTTTAACCATTTTTAATCGTTTATTTAAGAGGAAAACAAAAGAAAATCGTTGGAATAAAAGTGAACCTAAACATGTAGCTTGTCTAGAAAATGGCGGACAGGTCGTTGCTAACGAGTGCGCCCGATTAATCGATCGCTGATTGGTGGATCAATTCTAGTGGGCGGAGCGATCATAGATAAGGCGTCATGTCAATTTCACGCGTTAGATCACGCGCCGATACGTCAGGATGTTCACATTATAATATTGGCTTGTCTTATTGCAGTCGTAGTGCAAACTCCAAAGTCGCAGAAGAGTCTACTTCGCCTTCGGATTTTTCACTTGGACTTTACGACAAAGAGCGCCAGGATCCCGGATGGCATATGAACAAAATTGACCGTGTGAACTTCACATTTAAATATGTTCTTGTTTTTATAAATGAGTTATTTTTAAGTTAAGAACAACGTTAAAACTATTCCCTTTGCGCGTGGTACCTTTAAAGTTGAAATTTTAGATTTTTTCTCCCCAATAACCGTCTGCAAATAAGCGACGTCAAGGAGAACAACTTGAACTGTTTTAACGATATTATGTTTCAGAACAATGTAAGATATCATTCATCTAAAACATTTTTCTGTCATTAGCATATACTGATGAAAAGATTCACATTTTTTGAAAGCTTTATTGAAATACCAATCATTTGTATCAATACGGTATATCGCTATACATGTATACACTGTAGCAATTAAGGTGTTTGTGGGGGCATTTTTCGAACCGCATACTTCTCGGGTCGTTCTATAAAAAAAATCTGATAACACAGATAATTGAGGTTTAAACCGGATATCTTGGAGACACAAATTTGAAATTAAAAATACTTTCGACGGACTTTTTTTATTTAAGATCATTTATACTACTGTTAAAACCAATTTAGATAGTACTCGTCTTGAAAATACCGCACAGATGCGCCTATGTTTGGGCAGGCAACGTTTGCAAAAAACGAATTTGAGAAAGGTATTGAAGGATATTTAGATGTTGAAAATAACCATAACCCAATCATGTGTGCTTAATTCAACTTTGAAACGAATTTCAAGAAACAAATTTAAAGCCGAACAAATTTCTCATCTGAAATAATTTGTGTAATCATAATCATAGAATTTTATATAAGATTTTTAACTGTAACATAATGCCTACTTTATGTCGTCTGCGCCTTTGTTATACATTCGGGCATTTTATATCCATCCAGGGGCGTGCTGTTAGTATCACTGTTGAGGCTTAATGCATGTTAAAATATCCGATATGTACAAACAATTTAATGTTGCCTGAAATGCATCGATGTTAACGCAAATATTGAATTTACGTATACATGTTCATAATTGAGTTATATAACAGGCCATAATAAATAACAGTAGAATCCAGATTACTACAAAAACTGAGGCCTGTTTTGAATCCACCCGGTATTATTTTAGATTACACACATTTATTTTATTTTATTTAATCATCCACGCCCAATCCATTTATGATATCACATGCAAATAGTATTTGTTACGAATACATAAAGTGACAAATTAAAGCAAGATACGTTAGGACGCTTTTTCAGATTACCTTAAACGGCGAAACACTACACCAACCTATTCAGAACCAATGTAAAGCAATCTACACTAGATCTAACACCGTGAAATTCAGTGAAATTCGTTGAGATTGTTGATACAAAAAGCATCACTTAAACGCAGTTTGCATCCATAGATCATCCGCAGTGTTAACAAGGATATTTATATTCTTTTAACGCCAAAACTTCGCTCTTCTCAATCAAAAACGAACAATATGCCGCGCTCCTTAATATGTTTGAATGCACTTATTTGCATACTATCGGGTATCAAATGACAAGTCAATAACATAGTGAAAATTATCAACCCCGCCTAAAGTTCAATTGAGCATTTGCATATAAACAAACAAATAGGAACGAATGAATATGTCTAGCCAAAGATGACCAGAGCATGTCACCCTTGGCATCCAAACCTATTTATCTGTGTCTGTTGCATGTCTATCCGTAGTATCGGCCCTCTTAATGAATACATACGAATTTTGGACGTGAACAAATACAAAAACATGCATGTGTTATATTTCAATCTATAGCTTAATGTGTGTTCTTGGACGAAAACTGCATTTAAATCAGCAATGTTTTGACAAAATACTGGTTAGACTAAGCTCCCTGTAGTTATCTGTTCCATATACAATTGCCTCATAGTATCGGAACTTCTGATTGGTTGCTAAGATTTCTTACTATGCACATGTGCTTCTTCTAAAAAAGTAACTTAATAGGAAAAAGAAACTTTTGTTCATGTTGTTCTTAAAATATTTTTACATTTTATTTGAAAATAAGCGGCAAATAAAACATTTGATATAGCTACTATGAATCCACAAACAAACTTACATATTTGTGTGTTACGTAATTAAAATTCATAGCATCAACCTGGAATAAACATGACCTATATTCCAACAAACACCGAAAATCATGAGAATGATCGTCGTGATAGTCATGGATAACCATCAAATAAATTACAATTTTTAACAATTAAAACAAACACTAACTTAACAGCATTTCTTGAAGGTTTTTCGTTAAAGGAACGATGCTATGAAGAGGACCGATACTATGAGAGTAAGGGATATATCAAAATAAAATGCTTGAATATCTATAAAGCACTCGTTATTTATGGGAATCATAGTACTATATAGAGTGACAATTTGCAATATATAAAGCACACCGCAACTTAATTATTACATGTTGTTGATATGATTGTGAAGTAGTATGTGTTTAGATTGCTAGCCAACTGATTAATGCACGCATGCACTTCCTTTACATAAAAGCGATTTGTGTTCTTTGTCGATATAGACACCAACATGTGACTCGAATTATGAATGTATACATTTTAAATTCTAAATAAAAGCGATTATCACGACGAAATGATTCATCGATTATTCCAAAAACGAGGCTAGCGATGTGCAACTCTAACTCTTCAATAGTGGTATTATTTATAGCGTACATGGCGACGAAATCCTTTCCGATGTCATTCATCTCACCCAGCTCATGCTTTCCCTATGATATGCTGCTCATTTCCACGGTTGTCACTGTCACTATTAGTGTTGAGGTCAAGTATAACAGTGATGATGCTCCTCATTTCCACGGTTGTCACTGTCACTATTTGTGTTAAGGTCTAGTATAATAGTGATGATGCTCCTCTTTGATCTGTCTTGTATAATGGTTTACAGTCTGTTGCAAAAGTTGTCTTTCTCGTTCTCTTTACTGTCTTTCGTCGGGGCATAGCACCTGATTATGTCCACCTTATTTATATTCTTCTTTGTATGGAAAGAGGCAAGCATAATCCGTGGCCCGTGCACCTCCCACCCAATAAGCGCTCTCTGTGTCGACATAGAAAGAATTGGCTATCCCTAGATGTGTACTGCATCCTCTTGCTCATGTCCCAAGAATATCAATGAATCACCGGAAGTCAGCTTGTCTTGAATCGCTGATTCATTGAGGTTAAGGTAAAACTTTCTCAGCTCTACGTCCCGGTCTTGTCCATGGTTTACACGTGCCATGTACTGATGGCGGTGGTGGTCTTGTATGGGATGATGTTGTTAGGCCTTACGACGTCTTATTGATTGGCTTTCAGCGCCCGGCGTCATACGCCCTCAAGCTGGAGGTCAATTCAGGTCTGAGATGTCTGTTGTCATGCTGTAATGCGTTATTGTTGCTACATGTAGCTTGTTTGTCACAGGGAAGCTAGCCATGTTTCTAGCCATTTTGCTAGCCATACGTCCAACACTCATCCTTGATCAGTCGTGCTTTTGGCCATCTATATCGGAGTGGAACTAAAATTCGTCGCACAAGAAATTGTTTAAGTAATAGCATGGTTAGCGAAAAGGACCTTCAGGTCTTCATTTTCGATATGCGAACATAACAAGGCGCATGTATTTTAAACACATATTTGGAGTTTCCGTTATACATAGTAAGTAAGGTTTCACATAAAATCGACAAAAACCCTAGGCGTTGATTCATAATTGCATCAAAACTGAGTGTTTATTTAAATGCAGCCTATTTGATTATATAATGAAGGTTTGTTCTAGATATACATTCTTTTTATACAAGCATAGATATTTGGAGATATTATTGTTTGAACAAATATTGATTTTTATATTAATTTATTTTATTTTAGATATACTAGTAGTGTCATACATATTACTATTTTTTTTTTAACTTTGATAACATTTATAATCAAAGTAAAGTTCGTCAAACCGTTGTTTAAAGGCCAATATACGACATATTGGAGTTCTGATTCGAACGACTTAATATATTTTCTTCGACTTCACATTAATTGAAAAACGTAGACGTACATCTGTGATGGCAAAATTACACGATTGTGTATGTTAATTTGCTGTTTGATGTTATTACTGGTGTTTGTTTGTTGTTGTGTGTGCAAAATCAGATGGTCTTTACCTTTAAAACGACAGCGCGAATCTTGCACAATTTTAATTATAATTATAAATGTTGAAACGTTTAAACAAATCATTATTTAACGTGAAGAATACAAATGGCAACGCGGAATGTTCGAACTTTCAGAATTTGTAAGTATTAAATTGTACACAAGGAGCTGTTTATAAAGTTAAGTGTTTGTTAATAAATCGTCACACTTTTAATATGAAATATCGACCTCGTGGCTTATATGATTGAACTGATATGGAATCACATAACTGCACAATGAAATGTTCGTACAGCGTTGAGGTTAGCCACATATTAATTAGCAAACAGTAATTCAATGGAAACTAACGAATGTGTGTTTCGAAGTTTATGAGGTCGTTCCACGCCTGGGGCTAATGATGTGAGATTCCCGAAGTTGTCCAAGCACTTAATTAACTTACTGAACTTGCTAAAAGAGGGACACATTTATAACTATGCCTACATGCCTGCATTGTCAAGCCGCTTCGTTTTTCATTGAAATGTATTTAATTTTGGTTGCGTTCTTTTGCTATGGAGTAAAGACCAATTATCCGAAGGAAACACGCCCGTATGGTATGGTGACCATGAACATGCGCCGGGATCGGGGGTTGAACCCGGGTCGCCTTTATGAGAAGCTCGTGTATCAACCACCGCTTGAATCGTACAACCCTTTGGCAAAAGAGCAACACTTCGGTTATTTATATGGTCAATGGCTTTTTATATGTACTTTGCTTTTCATTTAATTATACAAAATTATGTTACAGACTCTGCACATAACCAAAGATATCTAAGATTGAATGTGTACTGTTGATTTTTTCTGCATCCAGCGTGTAGAAATCTCCAGTATTTTGATTTAATTAAACATTTGTAACAACTTCTACACATCTGAAAATAATCTGTTTCAGGTTTATTAAAATTTTGTATGAACACAAATATTAAATAAGAAAAGCACACGGATCTAATTATAATATTATTTGGTCACTTCACATATTAACGTAATAAATTAATTTTAAGGTGCATACTCAGTCAATAAATACATTATTTATGTAGACTAGCTACGCCCATGTCTGTATTATACCGGGCACTTAAACAGTAAACGATTTCATGTCTTCACAAACTGACACATATACAAATAAAGTCTAATTAGGAAGCATTAACAAAGTATGCAGACAAACCACTAATGTGTGGTGTCTTTAACGCTGAAATACAAGTAGGGTACACTTTACAAACCGTAACATTGATTAGCAAATTTTAATAATTTCAGTTTATACTTATTCAATGAAATTATGTGTTTGAACTTAAGTAAAGGGTAATTTTGATATTATCTAATTGTCTGTCTGGCCTTTGTGCCCATGAATAGAGATTCCAATTGATAAAACGTTATCGGAAAAGCTGTGATCTTTTACGATATGATGTATTCATAATGTGACAACACTCGTGTTTCACATTCCCAATTTTAGCGATATGAGAACGGTATAAAGTATCGATGAATTCAAAACGAGACTCACGATCTTCAGTTTAAGCTCGGCCGTTTTCGAAAACCCGAGGTATTGTCATAGCCGTCCGCCGTCATCGTGCTACAACCTTAACATTTTGATAAGTGCTTCCACCTACAATTTTGAAACTTTATATTTAGATGCACCTTGATGAGTTCTACACGCCACACCCATTTTTGAGTCACTAGGTCAAAGGTCAAGGTCACTGTGACCTCTAAAAAATATTCTGACAGGCTTTTATTTATCCAAAACTTCACCCGCAGCCGAGCGTTGGTACCCGATATGCGTGGTCTTGTTATTATGGTCACTACTACTCTCAGATACACAGCGACCATTTTATGTGCTTTATCTTTAAATAAATTTTAAATGTATGTCTTAATAAACTTAATAAACGTATTAATAAAACACGATAAGTGCTTTTATATTAATAGTTAAGTGTTACTCATAAGATACCTGTTAATTTAGACCAGTGTTTTTGAGTGAGAAAGGCAGTCGACGTATTGCTGCAAAACCTTTTCTAATGATTTAAAAGACTTAAATCTTTGTTTATCTGAACTCGTGACCACTTTTCGACCAGAATGTGAACAATGGGGTCCTGATTTTAAGATAACTGACGGTAATTACGCATGTAACATATCAATTAACGCAGTAATCCAGAGGCCACTGTCTTGACAATAAATGCTACTTATTAATACAGGAAATTTTGTAAATAGTGAAGGATCAATAAAGTCAAGCTAAAAGTAAATTTTGATTTATTTAAGACATTACTTATAAAATACTGCTCGTGATAAAAAATAAATTTATTAATTGGACGTGTAATTGTGTACGAGGATTTATTAAGTATTGGTATATAGATCTCGGTTGTGTACGCAAAGACGTCGCGGTTCATAGGAATGTAATTGTTTTGTTTTTTTTTTGTTTTTTTTTTTTGTGGGAGGGGGATGTTTGTGTACTTTTAAAATATTTTTGGTATATATCAAAGGAAAATTAGTTTCACGCCTTTCAATAGTCTTCGGTAACACAGAACATTGATGCTGATCAATTTGTTGGACTCCTTGTGTGAAATGTTGCAAAAAATCATCGCATTTAAAATAATCTTTTAAGTATTTAGACTTTGTTGTAATTTTTTTATTGCTTAGCGGTATTTGTGATAATCTGTGTGCATACACAATTCATTTCCCATCGTTCAAACTTTGTTTGAGTATAACACTACATTTTTATATAAGATTTATATTTATAGCTGTAACTTAATGCTTAATGTTTGTCGTCTGCGTCTTCGTTTCTCATCCGGGCATTCTGTGTCCTCCCACAGTTCAATGATATTCACTGATGTAGCTGAACTACAATATGTGTCGCGTTCTGAAAAAAACTGGGCTTAAGGCTTGTGCGTAAAGTGTCGTCCCAGATTAGCATGTACAGTCCGCACAGGCTAATCAGGGACGACACTTTACGCCTTCACTTGATTTTCGGTAAGGAGGGACTTCCCTGAAACGAAAAATGTCACAAAAGCGAAAAATGTCGTCCCTGATTAGCATGTGCGGACCTGGGACGACACTTTACGCACATTCATTATGCCCAGTTTTCTCAGAACACGACACATATAAACAATCCGATATACCCAACCAATTAATAAAAAATCATCAACGTAAAAGCTAATATTAAATTTGCGTATAAACGATATATTTGAGTAAAATAAATTAACTAGATAAATTATGGTAGGATGCAACTAACTGCGTTCACTGAGGCCTGTCTAATATCCACCATGTATTCTTTTACAGTAATAAAATATATACAGTTGTATTATTTTCTTTCAACACCTACGCCCGTACCGACATCACATAATACATTTATTTGTTATAAATTGATAAAGTGACAATAGAGAGATACATAAAGACGTAATATCAGCCCATCTTAAATAGCGAAATACTACACCAACCTATTCAGAGCCGATGAACAGCAAACTGCACCAGATTGTAACACCGTGAAATTCATTGAAATTATTTGAGAATGCCGATATAATCAGTATTAATTTAATACAGTTTGCAAACGTATATAGTTCGTTGTTGTAACAACGATTTTCATATTTTTTGTTTATTCCAAAACTTTGAACACATCTATAAACAGGACGCAGAATCAGTGGGGTTTTCAGGGGTTCACACACGGACTGGACAGAATGTAAAAACACCTTTAAGAACTTTATTTGTGCAAATATCTCAAGTTATTGAAATTCATTTGCAAAAACCTTGAGTGCATAAAAGACAGTTTTTCTTGCAGTTTGTGCAAATATCATAACGTATACGAATAAATTCTTGAATACGTCTGAAATCGGTGACAAAATTTCACGTTGCGTGAAGCATTACCGTATAAATGAATGCAATACACATATAATTTTTTTTAACAAGAACTCATGCTTATTAAATGAAGTACCGGTAAGTATGGTGTATTTCACACTGCAATAAGGAGCATAATGCACAAGTTGAAATTTTTAAGAAAAATTAGTTTAAAAATGTTATTCGAAAAAAGCACCTCTTACCGGTTCCCACAACGTCACGTGATCCTGCACCCTGTAAAAAGAAGAACGATTCGTGATGTGCTGGGTATAATGTCTGCGTTAATTCATATGCATGCATTTGGGCATAGATTGTCCAGTCGTTAACAGTATTCATTTTAATGGACCTGTTGCATATGTACTTTCGGTTTCAACTGAATGGCTTTACATGTCGCCCACCCTCATTTTAAGGTGAATATCGGCACATACCATAAATGATCAGCGCGTTTGCTCTTGACATCATAACGTATGTGTCCGTGTTAAGTGTATCATAACATATGTTTTCATAAATCGAAATAATTCAGTACGGTATTGAAATAATATTATTACACATAATGACGTCACGCAGAATTTTAAGCAAAGCCAAAGATTGTTACTAATTTGTACTATTGTGTCGTGCTATTTGTTAAGGTCTTTAGCCAACTCATATATGCATGCATGTAATACAGATGAAAGCGGATTGTATTCGTAGTCGATAGAAAACCCAGAAAGTGATTAGAAAACTGAATAATAACTTACAACAAGAAGTGGGTTTCAAATTGAAACGATGTCAAACAATACATGCATAAAGAAGTCTTCGCTACGCCCCTAACTGTTTTATGGAAAAATTCTGTGTACAGATATTACTTTCAGCTCTACATTTTGGATACACGAATTTAACGAGGAAATACCTACTTATAACTAACTCTGGAGTTTACATTCTAACCAGTAAGTAACGTTTCACATTTTAAATCGATTTTTAAGCCCCCTAAGAATTGATTCAAAACTGCATTCGAATTAAGCATACATGGATTTGAAACCAAGTTAATATGAAAATGGTGTTTGTTCTCTCATTCATTCTTTGAAAAAAGCATGGATATTAGTTAATTTCGTATTTTGTTGTATAATTTATTATAGATATACCGTCTTAAATATAATTTATTGTTAATGAACTTTCGTTAGATTTATAAACGAAATAAATGTTGACTTACCGCCAGTATACTACTGCTTTGAGTTCTGGCGCGAACGTGTTAAATAAAATATTGATTTCGACGTCACTTTCATTGAAAAACGTCAACGGACATCTATAATGGCGTTGCATTGCTACATTTTTTAATGTTTTTTAATGTTTTTAATGAAATTACTGGTTGTTGTGTGTGTGCAAAATAAGAAAGTCTTTATCTATTAAACGAATATGTTATTCTAGTATTATGTGTATCATTATTATATATGTATACATTATATTTGCTGGTTAAAACACGCCACTCGATACTTTTATCCCGAACTTGAAAACGCTGCACGCTTGAACGTTCAGTTTGAATAAATATTCAATTATTCAGACGAAGGTGTTTATAAGTTTACAATGTTTGTTAACACTACACCCAACTAATAATATGAAATATGACCGTCCGGGTATTTATGACCTTGATTGTAAAGTCGAATAACGTCTGACACTCTTCAATAAAGTACTCTTATGGCGAATGGTTCGACAATGCAATGCCAAATCTAGTTAGAAATATTATTTCAATTTAAAAGAACGCGACGCTTTTGTAATTGATATTTTCAGTGGCGTTGTTATACGTATGTCACAGTAGGTTGTTTGCTCAGTGGCGTAGTTATATTTGTGTCAAAGTAGGAAGATTGCATAGTGGTGTAGTTATACTTGTGTAACAGTTAGTAGTTTGCTCATTGGCGTAGTTATACTTGTGCCACAGTATATAGTTTGCTCAGTGGCGTAGTTATACGTGTGTCACTGTAGGTACTTAGCTCAGTAGCGTAGTTTAACTTGTGTTACAGTAAGTAGTTTGCTCGGTGGCGTATTTATACTTGTTCCACAGTATATAGTTTGCTCAGTGGCGTAGTTATACTTGTGTCACAGTAAGTAGTTTGCTCGGAGGCGTAGTTATACTTTTGTCACAGTATATAGTTTGCTCAGTGGCGTAGTTATACTTGTGTCACAGTAAGTAGTTTGCTCGGTGGCGTAGTTATACTTGTGTCACAGTATATAGTTTGCTCAGTGGCGTTGTTATACTTGTGTCACAGTATATAGTTTGCTCGGTGGCGTTGTTATACTTGTGTCACAGTATATAGTTTGCTCAGTGGCGTAGTTATACGTGTGTCACAGTATTTAGTTTGCTCAGTGGCGTAGTTATACTTGTGTCACAGTATATAGTTTGCTCGGTGGCGTAGTTATACTTGTGCCACAGTATATAGTTTGCTCAGTGGCGTAGTTATACGTGTGTCACTGTAGGTACTTTGCTCAGTAGAGAAGTTAAACAAGTGTCACAGTAAGTAGTTTGCTCGGTGGTGTACTTATACGTGTGTCACAGTAGGTAGTTTTTTCAGTGGCGTGGTTATACTTGTGTCACAGTAGTTAGTTTGTTCAGTGGCATAGTTATATTTGTGACACGTAACGTTGTTTGCTCAATGGCGTAGTTACACTTTTGTCACAGTAGGTCGTTTTCTCAGTGACGTAGTTATACTTGTGTCACGGTAGGTAGTTTGCTCAGTGACGTAGTTACACTTGTGTCACAGAAGGGAGTTTGCTCAGTGGCGTTGTTATACTTGTGTCACAGTAGGTTGTTTTTTCAGTGGCGTTGTTAAACTTGTGTCACAGTATGTAGTTTTCTCAATGGCATAGTAATACTTGTGTCACAGTATAACGTTTGCTCAGTTGCATAGTTATATTTGTGACACAGTGAGTAGTTTGTTCAGTGGCGAAGTTAAACGTGTAACGAGTAACTTCGAAATAATATCATAGTATCATAATCACGAATACTGTTGCCAAACTTATGATTATTCTGCACTTTTATGTTACAAGTATATCTGTATGTACCACTGACTGTTAATTTCAAAGCATGCGTCTCGTTATAGCATTTTATTATCTTCACAGTTATTGCGAAATCAAGTCTGTTGTCCCATCTCATTATCTTCACAGTTATTGCGGAATAAAGTATTTTTTCACAACTCAAGTACATTTTACTCAAGAAAACAAGGTCCATGACTTATTTTACAAAAATACGACTTTTTGTCACGTAAATGAAAAATGATTATACTGTGTAATCAAACTGTCTCACATTTAAATGAGAAATTGTGTGTGTTTTTTTACTTCATTACAACATTAATTTTAAAGTTTTTTCACGCATAAGGTTAGTTTCTTGTCTTTAACTGTTTAATAATAACACAATAATGGGTTTATAGGATATTTTTAGCTGTGACTTAATTCTTAGTTATTGTCGTCTGCACCTTCTTTTGTACCGCATCCTGGCATTTACCATCGTCTCACGGGTCTACTATAACAATGGCGTATCTGAGCTTAATTCTTAATGTATTCAAATTAATATACTTTTAATGACTAATAAAAAAAAGACGAATGTAGCGGTTTCTGTGAAATATAGAATTTCTTGCATGTTGATATGTTTTATCTGATTTGCTTTTACATGGTGCAGGATCACGTGACTTTGTGGGTTTCACATTTGAACGTTAATTGATGCGAACACACCGGTTAGTGGACTTTCAACTAGTGCATTAAATATATTTTTATGCTGCTAATGGCAATGTGAAATACATCAGGTCACTTTATTTAATAAATCTGTGTTCTTGGCCAAAAATTCGATGTGTACTGCATTCATATGCAGCACCCATCGTGAAAATTTGGCACCGATTTCAGACGGTTTAATGAGTTATTGTTAAATCTTAAGATATCGACCCAAACTTAAAGAACAACTGCCCTTTATGCACTAAATATTTTTGCAAATGTGTTTTAATAAGTTGAGATATTTGCAAAAATAAAGTTCTTAACGGTGTGTAAACATTCTGTCCAGCCCGCGAGTAATACCCTAAAAACCCGTTGATCCAGCACCCTGTATACTGTAGTATGCCTGCCATTTTACCCGGCTCTCCTACTATCTCAGTCGCCTAAAATGAGAATGTGTGTAACAACTTAAAACACTTCTGAAAATAATCTGTTTCAGGTTAATTACAATAAAAGTTGTATGAAAACACATTTAAAATAGGAAAAGCACACGAATCCTTTTTAAAAATAAATTATTGCGTTAATATTTGAAGTGACCAAATAATATTTTGTGTGCATACTCAGACAAAACATACATGTATACAGTCGAAACTGACCTAACGGCCACCTGAATTTACCGGTCACCTGCAGACAACGGTCAGTCTGGAATCCCCCCGACGATAAACACTCTATATTACACTTGAATTTAACGGCCACCTGGCCATAACGGCCAACGGCCACTATATTCCACTCCGAAATTCATGTTTGACCTAAAATCAAAGGTCACGTGTCAGTCGTCTCGAGTCGCGAAAATTAAAAACACAGCACATCATTTGTCCGTCTATTTTTCGGTTAAAGCGTCTGAAAGCGGTAATTGTCTTTGATATCATAAAAGCGACCCGCTGCGAGTAAACAAATAATAAGGTGTTGAGACGGTTTGTTTTCCGGGGATAATTGTGGGGGTATCTTCAGAAGAAAATATGTCAGAGTTTTTGACACGTTTAAAGTAATTATCGCTAATTAAATGACCGCTAATTAGTACATGGTGCTTTAACCGGTACAATTACACCGATCTATCGGTTTATGAGAGCGAATCCGCTTTTTAGACTTGTACGGACGTGACGTCAACGGCATGTGACAAACTTTATTTACTGAATGAACGAGATGCATGAGTAAACAATTATACCAGCGTTGATAAAGTCATTGCTTTAGTTTAACAAGATGAAATTAAATCAATCTATAAGATATTATTCTGTATTATTCAATGTACACACGTAAGTTATTTCTGTTATTATGCTGAGTTAACGGCAATTAGCCTTTGTTTTACACTGTATGCAAACGACTGGGTAGGGTAACGACGTAGCAATACTACCAACTGACAAACCGTCTTAAAATTGTGATCCGAATTCAACGGTCTCCTGTGGACAACGGTCACTTTCGTCGTTTCCCTTGACTGACCGCTGTTCTCAGGTTTGACTTATGAAGACTAGCTATGTCCATCTCTGTAATATGCCGGGCACTTTAACATTAAACAATTCGTGTATTCACATACTGTCCCTTATAAAATTAAAGTCTAATTATGAAGCATTAACACAGTATACAGACTATTGCAGTAACCACTAATGTGTTGGTTTTAAACGCTGATATGAGAACGGACTAAAGCATCGATAAATCCAAAGCGAGACTTACGATCTTCATTTTTAGCTCGGCTGTTTTCGGAGAAAACCCGAGGTATTGTCATAGCCAGCCGTCCGCCGTCGTCGTGCTAAAACCTTAACATTTTGTTTAGGTTTTTAACATTGCCTCTAAAATCAAAGTGCTTCCACTTTGAAACTTTATATTTAGATGTACCTTGATGAGTTCTACACGCCACACCCATTTTTGGGTCACTAGGTCAAAGGTCAAGGTCACTGTTACCTCTAAAAAATTCTGACAGGCTTTTATTTATCAAAAATTACACCCGCAGCCGAGCGTTGTCACCCGTTATGCGGTGTTCTTGTTATAATGGTCACTTGCACATACACAGCGACCATTTTATGTTTTATCTTTAAATAAATTGTAAATGAATGTCTTAATAAACTTTAAAAAAGTTTAAATAAAACATTATGATAAGTGCTTTTATATTTATAGTTAAGTGTTACGCATATGATACCTGTTAATTTAAAACAGTGTTTTTTGAGTGAGATTGGCAGTCGACGTATTGCTGCAAAAACTTGTCTAATGATTTAAAAGACTTTAATCTTTATTTATCATACCACCGCATTGATATCTGTCTGATATAACGTTGCCTGATATATTTTTATATCATGGTCAACAGGAAGTTCTTATATCAGTCGATGTTTGGAGTTACGTGGGATTAGAAATAAAGTCAACAATTTATATCAACATGAATCAGGCTCAACAAAACAAACAATTTGATACCAAGAACGGACATATTTTATTCTAGTTTAAAGTCATAAATCACAAATACGTTTATTTTGTAAAAAAATCACCACAGCCTGCACTACAAAAGTTAAATGACGTCATTAATGGGGCAATAAATCTTAAATATCGATAGTCATTGCACTCGCAAGTGTTGCACAGAAAGTCAAGACAAATGATAACTGTATGCTTATCCTCAACTATTTAAACAAACGATTTAACACGCTTATGTAAATATTGACATCATCATCAAAGTGTCAATTTCAATACACATCTCAAAAATGGCGTCTCCAAATTATTCGGTGAAGGGTGTTCTTCGATTAAATCTGTCGCTGCAGTCCATACCTGATCTCCAATTCAAGACGTTTATAATTAAAGCGGTTCCCATTCATAATGCAAACAACTTTTTTTCTCTATACGATGTTTAAAATACGCGATTATTCGTGTCGTCTTTTCGAACGCCGTTGCAACATGTATGTCAACGTATAAAAGCCGGATCAGCAAAATCAGCGGGGATCCGTACATTTTAAATATAAAAATGGATTGTTTTGCAGATTTTTATTAAAATGTGGTATGATAAACAGCAAGCCTCGCCGTTATATTATACTAAGCCTCGCCTGATATATTACAAAACGATTGGACAGTAACCTGTTATACTATATATATATATATATCTGAACTCCTGACCACTTTTCGACCAGAATGTGAACAATGGGGTCCTGATTGTAAGATAACTGATGGTAATTACGCATGTACCATATCAATTAATGCAGTAATCCAGAGGCCACTGTCTTGAAAATAAACGCTACTTATTAATACAGGAAATTTTGTAAAAAGTGAAGCATCAATGAAGTGTAGCTAAAAGTTTTTTTAATTTATTTAAGACCACGAATATAATCGTGCTTGGAATGAGACAAAAAAATGAACTGGACGTGTCTTTTTTGTACGAAGATATATTAAGTATTGATATATTGATTTCGGTTGTGTACGCAAAGACGTCGCCGTACATAGAAATGCAATAAACACTTCTTTTTTTTTTGGGGGGGGGGGGGGGGGGTGTTTGTATACTTTAAAGTATTGTTGATATTTATCAAAGGAAAATTAGTTTTACGCCTTTCAATAGTCGTAGGTAAAACAGAACATTGATGCTGATCAATATGTTGGACTCCTTGTGTAACATGCTCACCGCATTCAAAATAATCTTTATAGTATTTAGACTTTATTGCATTTTTTTCTTTTTTATTTGTTGCTTATCGGTATTTGTGAATGTCTTTGTGCATACAAATTAATTTTTCATCGTTCACTCTTTGTTTGAGCATAACACTATATTTATATAAGATGTATAGTTTAAAACTGTAATTTAATGCTAAGTGTTTGTCGTCTGCGCATTCGTTTCTCATCCGGGCATTTTGTGTCCTCCCACAGGTGATAGTTACTGATGTAGCTGAACTGAACTTAACTAAAATATCTGATATTCCCAACCAATTAATAAATCAAAGCGCTGTAGGAGCCGAGGCCTGGGGCTAGATTGAGTGTGCTTGGGAATAAGTTTAGTGACTTAACTGAAGTAAATGTAAACGGATCCACGCTCTTTTACTGCCAGATACAGCGAACATGTATGCTGACCTTGTCAGGTTGAAGGTTTAGCGAAAGAAGTATAGCAACGTAAAATGCATTTAGGATGTATTGTCCGAACTTCTCCCTTTGTCCGAATTTATACGGATTGACCCTAGCGGTTGAGTGCAGAAGCTCAGAGAATGTAAGAAAAGACAATATTTTTGCATACACTACAGTGTACATAGACGGCGGAGGACTACATAATACTAGTGGTGGGAACGATAACCTTTTGTTCAACCCTACAGATCTGGTAGAGGTTCGTCTACATAGGCGTTGAAGATATACAACAACAACAACATGACCGCACAAAACTGTTATTGTTGACGTAAAATAAATCACTTTCAATAGCCTTAAATAGATTTCTATTACATAATTTACAGATCAGGAAACACTCATACTTCCTTTGTAATGTGTAAACAAAAGAAAATCCACTTACCCTGATAAAGGAACGGTGTACAGATTGTGTACTTTGTCTCACGTAGAACTTTTCGCGCTCGATTTGCGCGCTCCATCTGCGCAGTAAAATACCATATCCGGTTACTTGTCTATTTCCGAAAATGGTCGTGAATATGTGTTTTTTTCATTTTCTTTTTTTCTGGAATGTATTGTTAACGCATAGTAAAATAACAATATTTTAAAATATGTTTTTAAAGATAATGTCTTCAAAAAATGTCTCAGAATAATAATCTTCTTACTTTATACGTAAACTCTCGTATCTTTTCGGTCTGGACCGTCAAGTGAAGAACTTATTCTCGCATGAATATGTAAACAATAAAAACTATGTTGTAGCCTATGCTTAGCAATTTTGCTTCAATAATATTTTTTACACTTTTTATGACACTGTCATGTTATATTGTGATGTTCTGTATTTACAAGGCGGGTTATTCAGATCTGCGAAGAACTACTTTTATTGCGCATGAATTAAGTGGTAAATCGGAGTTTGGGGAATTTGGTTTTTGGCAGCCAGCCGATTCGGATAGGCTCAGAAGATTGGTATCATTGCTATGGCGTTGGGGCTACGCCCAGGCCAAAAATCATCAACGCAAAAGCCAATATTAAATGTGTGTATAAACGTACATGTTTGAGTAAAAAAATATTAGATAATGTATAGTAGGATGCAACTAACTGCTTTCATTTATATATTTTATTTTATTTCAACACCAACGTCTGAGTTAACGAGATCACATAAACATTTTACTTGTTATAAAATGATAAAGTGACAATAGAGAAATACATAAAGACGTAATATCAGCCCATCTTAAATGGCCAAATACTACACCAACCTATTTAGAGCCGATGAATAGCAAACTGCACCAGATTTTAACACCGTGAAATTCACCGTGAAAATAATTGAAATTATATGAGAATGTCGATATAATCAGTATTAATTTAATCCAGTTTGCAAACGTAGATAATTCGTTGTTGTAACAACGATTTTCATATTATATTGTTATTACAAAACTTCGGACACGTCTATAAACAGGGCGCAGAATCAGCGGGGTTTTCAAGGGTTCATACACGGGCTGGACAGCATGAAAAAACACCTTTAAGAAGTTTATTTGTTCAAATATCTTAAGTTATTTAAATTCATTTGCAAAAACCTTGAGTGCATAAAGGACAGTATTTTTTGCAGTTTGTGCCAATATCATAAGGTGTAAGAATAAATCCTTGAATACGTCTGAAATCGGTGACAAAATTTCACGTTGCGTGAAGCATTACCGTATAAATGAATGCATTACACACATAATTGTTTAACAAGAACACATGCTTATTATATAAAGTACCGGTACGTATGATGAATTTCACACTTCAATAAGCAGCATAAATGAACAAGTTGAAATTCTTAAGAAAAATTAATTTAAAAAAGTTATTCGAAAGAAGCGCCTCCTACCGGTTCACACAAAGTCACGTGATCCTGCACCCTGTAAAAAGAAGAACGATTCATGATGCGCTGGGTATAATGTCTGCGTTATTTCATGTGCATGCATTCGGGCATGGATTGTCCAGTCGTTAACAGTATTTAGTTAAATGGACCTGTTACATGTGTACTTTTGGTTCCAACTATATGGCTTTACATGTCGCCCATCCTCATTTTAAAGTAAATATCGGCACATCAGTTCAATTAACCAAATTAACCAAACAAAGAAGAAAGAGTGAACATGACTAGCCAAAGATGACCAATGCGTTTGCTCTTTACATCATAACTTATGATTTCGTGTTAAGTGTATCATAACATATGTTATCATACCTCTAAAGAATTTAGTACGGTGTTGAAATAATATTATTACACATAATGACGACGCGCAGAATGTTAAGCAAATTTTGCAGTGCTATCTATTTGGGTCTCGAGCCATGATATATGTGCATGCATGTACTACAGATGAAAGCGCACTGTGTTCGCTGTCGATAGAAGCTCCAGAACATGTACTTTAGCCGAGGCAACTGCCTCGGTGTGCCTCAGCGTGGCTACGACACTGATATGTGCATGCATGTACTACAGATGAAAGCGCATTGTGTTCGCTGTCGATAGAAGCTCCAGAACATGACTCGAAAACTGAATTATAACTTACTAAAGAAGCGGTGTTCAAATTGAAACGGTGTAAAAAAAATACCTGCATAAAGAAGTCTTCATACGCCCCTAACTGTTTTATGGATAATATGGTGTAAATATGTTACTTTCAGCTCTACATTTTGGATACACGAACTTAACACGGAAAAACCTACTTTAAACTAACTCTGGAGTTAACATTCTAACCAGTAAGTAACGTTTCACATGTAAAATCGAATGTTAACCCCCCTATGTGTTGATTCAAAATTGCATTAGAATTGAGCATACATGGATTTGCAGCCAAATTGATATGATAATGGGTGTTTGTTCTCTAATTCTTTTAATAAAATAATTGGTAAAGTTAGATATCTTTTAATTGTTACGTTTTTTATATTTTATGTTAGATACACCGTTTTAAATATAATTTATTATTGATGAACTTTGGTAAGATTTATAAACAAACAAAAAATGACTTACCGCTAGTGTTTTGAGATTTGAGTTATAATGTGAACGTGTTAAATAATATATTTACTTCGACGATACTTTCATTGAAAAACGTTGACGTACATCTATACATGATGGCATTGCTACATAGGTAATGTGTTTTGATGTTTTTTTAATGAAATTACTGGTTGTTGTGTGTGCGTGTGCAAAATCAGACAGTCTTTATCTCTAAAACGAATATTGTATTATAGTACTATGTGAACAATTATTATATATATGTATACATTCTAGTTTATGATTAAAACACCCCACTCGATACGTTCATCATGAAATGAACAGCGCTGCATGTTAAACATTCAGTTTGAATGAATATTTCATTGTTCAGAAGAAGGTGTTTATAAGTTTACAATGTTTGCAAACACTACACCAAATATTAATATGAAATATGACCGTCCGGGTATTTATGACCTAGATCGTAAAGTCGATTTAACGTCTGACAATTTTCAATAAAGTATCCTTAAGGCGCATTATTCTGCAATACAATACCAAATCAAGTAAGAAATTTTATCTCAATTAAAAAGAACGCCACGCTTTAGTTATTGATATGTTCAGTGGCGTAGTTATACGTGTGTCACAGTGTGTTGTTTGCTCAGTGGTGTAGTTTACTTGTGTCACAGTATGTAGTTTGCTCAGTGGCGTAGTTATACTTGTGTCACAGTAGGTAGTTTGCTCAGTGGCGTAGTTATACTTGTGTCATGGTAGGAGGTTTGCATAGTGGTGTAGTTATACTTGTTTCACGGTAGGAGGTTTGCACAGTGGCGTAGATATTGTTGTGTCACAGTAATTAGTTTGCTCAGTGGCGTAGTTATACGTGTGTCACGGTATGAAGTTTGCAGGGTGGGGTAGTTATACTTGTATCATAAGTAGGTAATTTCTCTCAGTGTTGTAGTTACACTTGTGTTACAGCAGATTCCAGTTTCCTCAGTGGCGAAGTTATGCTTGTGTCACAGTAGGTTCTTCGCTCAGTGGCGTAGATATACTTGTGTCATATTAGATAGTTTGCTGTTCATTTTTATTATAAAAATGCAAAGTCTACAAATTACCGAAGAATAGCTTAGATTGTATGTGTACTATTATATATTTGCATTCAACGTGTAGATATCACCAATTTTGGTACAAATAAATCAGAGACGACACTTCCCGCCTTGAAGAGACTTCCTTTTAACGTAAAATGCAATAAAAGCGGAAAGGTTCGTCCCTGATCTGGGACGAGACAGTACGCACGTGCATTCCGCCCATTTTCACAGAGCAAGGCTCACATATTTATTGCATTTAAGAAAATCTATGGAAACATTCTATTTTATGTTTATAAAAGTAAAGTTTTATATGTACACGTAAAAAATATGACAAACGCACCGCTTCTGTGAAATTCTTGTTTTCGCCATTTCCCCCCAAAAGTTCAATCATATAAATTCCACAGGAGTGGATTCGGATGTGATAGGTTTACACATTTGACATTGTTTGTAAGGGATCGCATGTTCATAGGATAGTCGAAATAATTGTATCCTATAGACGTACACAGTTTCAACTTTGAGTCACATTTTAAGAAACCAATTGCAGCAGGAAAACCACAAACCGGTAAATGCAAAGCTATTCATATTCTGTTATGAACTACGGTATCCATGAATACCATAGATCGTCAAATATAAACAAGAATCAATCTTTGTCAACTCCTTGTAAAATATAACAATCCTTTTACCATCACTGTCAGATGTCAAACACACGTTATATTCAAATTCAATTATGTCTGTATATCAAAGCCGCATTCAACGCAATATCTATTCAACACCGAACTTGATACCCGGGATGTCTATTTTACCTTTTAATATTGAAACTATTCAGGTAAGATGATATGTGTTACAGTTATCATCCGAAAATAAATTTCCCGAGCGCGTTCATTGTAGCTAAACTCTATAAGTGTCGCCTAGTGGTGGCAGATTTAAACATTAAATAAAATAGAAACTTCGAAATAATTTCAAAGTATCATAATCATGAATACTATTTAAACCAAACTTATGATTATTCTGTATTTTTATGTTACAACTATATCTGTATGTACCATATGTATATGTTAATTCCAAAGCGTGCGTCTTGTTATAGCATTTTATTATCTTCACAGTTATTGCGGAATCAAGTATTTTTTTCCAACTCAAGTACATTTTACTAAAGTAAACAAGGTCCATGACTTATTTTACCAAAATACGACTTGTTGTCACGTAGAAGAAAAATTATTATACTGTGTAATCACACTAGTTCACGTTTAAAAGAATAAGTTATTTTAATACTTCATCACGACATTCCTTTAAACTTTTTTGTTATTTTATTTTCCGCATAAGATAAGGTTCTCGTCTTTAACTGTTCAATAATAACATAATAATGGGTTTATATGATATTTATAGCTGTGACTTAATTCATAATTTTTGTCGTCTGCACCTTCTTTTGCACCGCATCCGGGCATTTACAGTCGTCTCGCGGGTCTACTATTACAATGGCGTATCTGAACTTAAATCTTAATGTATTCAAATTAATATAATTTTATGGACTAATAAAAAAAAGAGACGAATGCAGCAGTTTATGTGAATTATAGAATTTCTTGCATGTTGATATGCTTTATCTGATTTGCTTTGACATGGTGCAGGATCACGTGACTTTGTGGGTTTAACAATTGAACGTTAATGGATGCGAACACACCGGAGTGGACTTTCAACGATTTCATAAAAGATATTTTGTATGCTGGCTATGGCAATGTGAAATACATCAAAGTCACTTTATTTAATAAACCTGTGTTCTTGGCCAAGAATTCGATGTGTACTGCATTTATATGCAGCACGCATCGTGACATTTTGGCACCGATTTCAGACGTATTCAAGGATTTATTCTTAAATCTTAAGATATCGACCCAAACTAAATGAAAAACTGTATTTAATGCACTAAATACTTTTGCAAATGTATTTTAATAAGTTGAGATATTTGCAAAAATAAAGTTCTAAACGGTGTGTAAACATTCTGTCCAGCCCGCGAGTAATACCCTAAAAACCCTTTGATCCTGCACCCTGTACACTGTAGTATGCCTGCCATTTTGACATTACTCGGCTCTCCTTAGTATCTCGGTCGCCAAAAATGAGCATGTTTGTAACAACTTGAAACACTTCTGAAAATAATCTGTTTCAGGTTAATTACAATAAAAGTTGTATGAGCACACATTTAAAATAGGAAAAGCACAGGAATCATGTTTAAAAATTAATTTATTGCGTTAATATTTGAAGTGACCAAATAATATTATGTGTGCATACTCAGACAAAACATATATGTAGACTAGCTACGCCCTTCTATGTAAAATTGCGGGCACTTTAACTTTAGACGATTTCATGTCTTCACATACTCTCCCTTATACAAATAAAGTCTTATTATGAAATATTAACACAGTATACAGACAATCACTTATGTGTGGTGTCTTTAACGCTGAAATACAACTAGGGTACACTTTTAAAACCGTAACTCTAATTAGCCAAGTTTAATAATTTGAGTTTATACTTATTCATGAAATTATGTGTTTGAACTAAAGAAAAGGGTTATTTTGATCTTATATAATTGTTTGTCTGGCCTTTGTGCCCATGAATAGAGATTCCAATTGATAAAGCGTTATCGGAAAAGCTGTGATCTTTTACGATACGATGTATTTATAATGTGACAATACTCGTGTTTCACATTTCCAATTTTAGCGATATGACAACAGAATAAAGTATCGATGAATCCAAAGCGAGACTCACGATCTTCATTTTTAGCTCGGCTGTTTTCGGAGAAAACCCGAGGTATTGTCATAGCCAGCTCGTCGTCCGCCGTCGTCGTGCTAAAACCTTAACATTTTGTTAAGGTTTTAAACATTGCCTCTAAAATCAAAGTGCTTCCACCTACAACTTTGAAACTGTATATGTAGATGCACCTTGATGAGTTCTACACGCCACATCCATTTTTGGGTCACTAGTTCAAAGGTCAAGGTCACTGTTACCTCTAAAAAAATCTGACAGGCTATAATTTATTCAAAACTCACCCCAGCCGATCGTTGACACCCGTTATGCGGTGTTCTTGTTATAATTGTCACTACTACATGCACATACACAGCGACCATTTTATGTGTTTATCTTTAAATAAATTGTAAATGTATGTCTTAATAAACTCAATAAACGTATCAATAAAACATTATGATAATTGCTTTTATATTAAAAAGTGCTTTTATATTAATAGTTTAGTGTTTCTCATAAGATACCTGTTAATTTAGACGAGTGTTTTTTGAGTGAGATTGGCAGTTGACGTATTGCTGCAAAACCTTTTCTAATGATTTAAAATAATTTAATCTTTATATATCTGAACGCATGACCACGTTTCGACCAGAATGTGTATAGTTGGGCACTGATTGTAAGATACAACAACAGCAACATGTATTAGCTGTTAAGAAAACTGATCATAATAATGCATGTAACATGTCAATCAATGCAGTAATCCATAGGCCACTGTCTTGATAATAAATGCTACTTATTAATACAGGAAATTTTGTAAATAGTGAAGCATCAATGAAGTGTAGCTAAAAATAAATTTAAATCTATTGAAGACCACACATAAAAAATACTGCACGTGATTAGAAATACATTAATTATTAATTGGACGTGTATTTGTACGAGGATCTATTAAATATTGATATATTGATATGTAGATCTCGGTTGTGTACGCGAAGACGCTGCGGTACATATAAATACAATAAACAATTTTGTGTGGGAGTGAGGAGCAAGGCTCGACTGGTCATTGTAGGCGCGGATATTACTTAAATGTACTCTGGGTACTCATAATTAAACTCAAATGTACCCCGGTTACTGAAATATACCAACACGTACCCGGCCAATTTATACCGTACCCGAGTTCTTTTCCCGCCCAAAAAATCCGATGTCGTAAAACGCGCTACGGAATACGAAACAAAATTATTTTTGAAAAAAACAACTTCCTTGACATGCTTTTTGAGCAGAAGTTTCGATAATATAGAGGCGTTTTGACAAAATATTGACATAAATATGAACATAATTATTATTTTAAAAATGCCGACAACTACTGTATATTTAATAGAACCTGGGGTATATTTAAGTAGTACCCGAGCCGACAACGACCAATCGAGCGGGAGTAAGGGTGCCATCAGTGTCAATCGAAATAAAAGTTTTTGTTGGTATTTATCTTAGGAAAGTTCGTTTCACGCCTTTCAATAGTCCTAGTAAACACGGATAATTGCTGCTGATCGTTTACTAATTCATGTATTGGATTCATCGTGTATAATTGCGTTGTGTTCTCTTAACAAGTACATAAGTGTTAAAAGTGTTTTGCAACAACAACAACAACAAAAACAACAACAACAATCTTATGTTAAATATAGTGGAACTCATCAACATTATTTAGTATCATAATATTTCAGCGTTTATGTTTCATTTCATAAAATTGCCAATACTGCTAGGAACACATTTAATGTAAAGAAGTTATTTGAAAGACAATGTAAACATGAATATAATTGAGTTGTGGAGGGTACTATTGATTTACAGCGCAATATCCATTAATTTAGAGCATACCGGTACATCATCTTTCGAATCTATAATTGAGTAGCGGTATAAGGTAAGAAATGATATCTAATGTAAAAAATAAAAGAAACGAAACTGACAGAAAAAAAAACGGGTATCATGTCTTATTACGACTCGTTGTCTCCTACATGCAAACGTGTAAAATGTAACAACAAATACACATTTCAAATGATCTTTATAGTATTTACCTTTCATTGCATCTTTTTTTTTCTTTTTAGTTTGTGTCTTATCGGTATTTGTGAATGTCTTTTTATTTTTATTTTTAATAACAGATTCATTTCTCAGCGTTCACACTTTGTTTGAGCATAACGCTAGATGTATAGTTTAAAGCTGTAATTTAATGCTAAGTGTTTGTCGTCTGCGCCTTCGTTTCTCATCCGGGCATTTTGTGTCCTCCCACAGATGAGTGATAGTCACTGATGTAGCTGAACTGAACTGAACTAAAATACCTGATATTCTCAACCAATTAATAAACAATCATCGACGTAAAAGTCAATATTAAATTTGCGTATAAACGTACATTTTTAAGTAAAATAGCATAATTAGATAATTTATAGTAGGCTGCAACTAACTGCGTTCACTGAGGCCTGTTTAAAATCCACCATGTATAATTTTACAGTAATCAAATATATACAGTTGTATTATTTTCTTTCAACACCTACGCCAGTACCGATATCACATAATAAATTTATTTGTTATAAATTAATAAAGTGACAATAGAGAGATACATAAAGACGTCGTATCAGCCCATCTTAAATGGCGAAATATTACATAAACCTATTCACTGCCAATGAACAGCCAACTGCACCAGATTTTAACACCGTGAAACTCATTGAAATTATTTGACAGTGTCGATATAATCAGTATTAATTTAATCCTGTTTGCAAACGTAGAGAATTCGTTGTTGTAACAACGATTTTCATATTATATTTTTATTCCAAAACTTCGGACACATCTATAAACAGGACGCAGAATCAGCGGGGTTTTCAGGGGTTCACACACGGGCTGGACAGCGTGTAAAAACACCATTAAGAACTTTACTTGTGCAAATATCTCAAGTTATTGAAATTCATCTGCAAAAACCTTGAGTGCATAAAGACAATTTTTCTTGCAGTTTGTGCCAATCTCATAAGGTTTAAGAATTAATCCTTGAATACGTCTGAAATTGGTGACAAAATTTCACGTTGCGTGAAGCATTACCGTATAAATGAATGCAGTAAACATATAATTTTTTAACAAGAATACCTGCTTATTAAATAAAGTACCGGTAAGTATGGTGTATTTCACACTGCAATAAGGAGCATAATTGCACAAGTTGAAATTTTTTAGAAAAAAATAATTTAAAAATGTTATTCGAAAAAAGCACATCTTACCGGTTCCCACAAAGTCACGTGATACTGCAGCCTGTAAAAAGAAGAAAGATTCATGATGCACTTGTTATTATGTTAATTCATATGCATGCATTCGGGCATAGATTGTCCAGTCGTTAACACTATTCAGTTATATGGACCTGTTACATGTGTACTTTTGGTTTCAACTGAATGGCTTTACATGCCGCTCATCCTCATTTTAAGGTAAATATCGGCACATGTGTTCAATTCACTAAATTAACCAAACAAAGAGGTAAGAGTGAAAATGACTAGCCAATGATGACCAGCGCGTTTGCTCTTTACATCATAACGTATGTGTCCGTGTTAAGTGTATCATAACATATATGTTAATACTTCTAAAGAATTCAGTACGGTATTGAAATTATATTATTACACATAATGACGACACGTAGAATTTTAAGCAAAGCGCAACATAGTTATTACACATTTGTTTTATAATTTTGCAGTGCTATCTGTTTAGGTCTCTAGCTATGATATATGCAGTGGCGAAGCCAGACCCAAATTTTAGCCGAGTCAGTATCTAAGGTCATTCTATGGGGGGTCCGGGGTCATGGCCCCCCCCCCCCCGTGAAATTTTTTATACCTAGAACGTCGCTGGTGCGTTTAAAAGGCCATTTAAACCACATTTTATACCTAAATAATCGGAATCGTGGACGCTACATATGACCGTTTAGTTTCAATAAAGTTAACAACAAAATCTGCTACAAGTTTATTGTCAATTTTAGAATATGTGACCATAAACGGTGCTTGAAGTGACAATGATGTTATAACCTTAACTACAGAAAAAGAGTCATATAATTCATTTGAAGTCAGATAGAAAAAGAAAAAATTGAGACGCAGCTTTCTCATACAAGCCATACTATGTATATGGATAATAGAATCATATGTGCTATATATATTTATTATTGAAATACTAAAATAATATAAATCTACCTTATAATATGAAGAGCTTGAAAGCACCAAAAGTTATTTTTTAAATGTATAAATACATTAAATAAAAAGCGTTTTCAATCATAAGCACATAAAAAAAGAATCATTGATGAAAGTTATTTCGAAAAACAAACCGGACTTACTGGGGTTCGAACCAACGCAGTGACAATGTAATACTGGTCAATGGATCAAGAGTCTGAAACGTCATCGATTACGTCACAGGGACATATTGATCACCACGAGGAGTACAAATATTTAACTTAAATCAGTAAAGTTTCTGGCAATTTTTTCAATTTTCTTGTGTGAATTTCTGTTTTAGCACTGCGTAATCATTTTCTGACAGTTCTATCATCAACTACATTGACTTTAAAAAAGAAAAGACTTGAACTTCTTTATATAAAAAAAGTTTAATACGCGGGATATCATAATTTGAACTTTCTAATGTTAACAAAGATTTTTACCACCTAAAACGGTCCCGGGTTGAACTTGACGCCGGCCATAAAGAGGAGAATACCAATAAAGCCGAAAACGCCAACCACCTGAATATGACTAGGTCCAAAATAGACCCAGACCTGACCGTAAAACACCCGATTCTAGCTCGATACGTTCAGATGTCCACCATGATTATAGAATCGAAGTGTACAGTGCGACGCTTTGTTTAATATACGGATTTTCCAAATAATTTTGCTGAGCCATTTTGGCATCAACTAAAGTTATTAAATTGAAATAATTATCTGCCTCAACAAGTACCAATTGTACTCCATGATAATATTTGTTTGTGAATAGCATAGTGCCTAAAATTAATTGAATTGCCCCAATTTCTTATATAGATTTTATTCTTTGACATAAATTTTCCTTTTTTCAATGTAATCTCAACATTGCTCTGCAAACTTTAGCCGAGGCAACTGCCTCGGTGTGCCTCAGCGTGGCTACGACACTGATATGTGCATGCATGTACTACAGATGAAAGCGCATTGTGTTCGTTGTCGATAGAAGCTCCAGAACATGACTCGAAAACTGAATTATATTAAGAAGCGGTGTTCAAATTGAAACGATGTCAAAAATACCTGCATAAAAATGTCTTCGCTACGCCCCTAACTGTTTTACGGATAATATGGTGTACATATATTACTTTGAGCTCTACTTTTGGATACACGAATTTAACAAGGAAATATCTACTTTAAACTAACTCTGGAGTTTACATTCTAACCAGTAAGTAACGTTTCACATGTAAAAATCGAATGTTAACCCCCCTATGTGTTGATTCAAAATTGCATTATAATTGAGCATACATGGATTTGCTGCCAAATTGATATGTAAATGGGTGTTTGTTCTCTAATTCTTTTAATAAAATAATTGGTATAGTTAGATATCTTTTAATTGTTACTTTTTTTTTAAATTTTATGTTAGATACACCGTTTTAAATATAATTTATTATTGATGAACTTTTGTAAGATTTATAAACAAACAAAAAATGACTTACCGCGAGTGTTTTTAGATTTGAGTTATATGGCGAACGTGTTAAATAATATATTTACTTCGACGACACTTTCATTGAAAAACGTACATGTATACATGATGGCATTACTACATAGTTAATGTTTATTGGTGTTTTTTTTATGAAATTACTGGTTGTTGTGTGTGTGTGTGCAAAATCAGACAGTCTTTATCTCTAAAACAAATATTGTATTCTAGTACTATGTGAACAATTATTATATATATGTATACATTCTAGTTTATGATTAAAACACGCCACTCGATACGTTCATCATGAAATGGACAGCGCTGCATGTTAAACATTCAGTTTGAATGAATATTTCATTGTTCAGAAGAAGGTGTTTATAAGTTTACAATGTTTGTAAACACTACACCAAATATTAATATAAAATATGACCGTCCGGGTATTTATGACTTAGATCGCAAAGTCGATTAACGTCTGACACTCTTCAATAAGTGGATTCGGATGTGATAGGTTTACACACATAACGTTGTTTGTCAGGGATCGCATGTTCATAGGATAGTCGAAATAATTTTATCCTATAGACGTACACAGTTTCAACTTTGAGTCACATTTCAAGAAACCAATTGCAAGCAGGAAAACCACAAACCGGTAAAGGAAAAGCTATTTATATTTCTGTTAAGCATTACGGTATCCATAAATACCACAGATCGTCAAATATAAACAAGAAAACAATCTTTGTCAACTATTTGTAAAAACTAACAATCCTTTTACCATCACTGTCAGATGTCAAATACACTAAATAGTCAAATTCAATTATGTATGTATATCTAAGCCGCATTCAACGCAATATCTATTCAACACCGAACTTGATACCCGGGATGTCTTTTTTGCCTTTTCATATTCAAACTATTCAGGTAAGATGATATGTGTTACAGTTATCATCCGAAAATTAATTTCCCGAGCGCGTTCATTGTAGCTAATTCAAAACTCTATTAGTGTCGCCTAGTGGTGGCAGATTTAAACATTAAATAAAATAGAAACTTCGAAATAATTTCAATGTATCATAATCATGAATACTGTTTAAACAAAACTTATGACTATTCTGTATTTTTATGTTACAACTATATCTGTATGTACCACTGACTATCTGTTAATTTCAAAGCATGTGTCTCGTTATAGCATGTGTTATCTCCACAGTTATTGCGGAATCAAGTCTTTTTTCCCAACTCAAGTACATTTTACTAAAGTAAACAAGGTCCATGACTTATTTTACGAAAATACGACTTTTTGTCACGTAAATGAAAACTGATTATACTGTGTAATCAAACTAGATCACGACATTCCTTTTAAAACTTGTTTGTTGTTTCATTTTCCGCATAAGAGGTTCTCATCTTTAACTGTTTAATAATAACATAATAATGGGTTTACATGATATTTATAGCTGTGACTTAATTCTTAGTCATTGTCGTCTGCACCTTCTTTTGTTTACAGTCGTCTCACGTGTCTACTATAACAATGGCGTAGCTTAACTTAATTCTAAATGTATTCAAATTAATATACATTTAATGACTAATAAAAAAGAGACGGATGAAGCGGTTTCTGTGAAATATAGAATTTCTTGCATGTTGATAGGTATGTTTTATCTGATTTGCCTTTACATGGTGCAGGATCACGTGACTTTGTGGGGTTCACAATTGAACGTTAATGGATGCGAACACACCGGTTAGTGGATTTTCAACTAGTGCATAAACGATATATGTATGCTGCTTATGGCAATATCAAATACATCAGAGTCACTTAATATAATAAACCGGTGTTCTTAGCCAAACATTCGATGTGTACTGTATTCATATGCAGCACGCATCGTGACAGTTTGGCACCGATTTCAGACGTATTCAAGGATTTATTCTTAAATCTTAAGATATCGGCCCAAGCTAAAAGAACGAGAGCGCCGATGGCGTTAAAAGCATAGGTGCAAGATACAGGGAAGAATGGCGTCACGTGGTATAATGTAGTTCGATATCGCCATCCGCGAATTTCTCAAATCAATAATTTCAAACAATTACCGACTATTTAAATAGATAATCTTTCCATTTACATCAGTGTTTGAAACGCTTATGAAAAATAATTACCCAAGCCTTTCAAAATTTAAGCACGGACAGATCTGTATCGAACTATTCTTTTCACAAATGAAAATAGACGCTACCCTATTCGTCTGCGTCAAGAATTTGTCGTAAAACTTGTGGTAAGCGTTAGATGCAGACGTGCACAACAGATTGAGTTCTGAATACATATTTCTGAATGCAGATTTTTATAGAAACTCCTCACAGCAGTTATTTCCCTTGCTTCGCCCGGTCAGTAACTTCTAGTATAAGGGAGGCCACTGCGTAGGAGATTGAGATTTATAGTGCAGATATAATTGTTTTACGAACGAAATTTGTTTTAGGTTATAAGGAGATTTTTTGACATAAAACGGTCTTAGAAAAATTCACTAAAAACGGTGTCAGCAATATTCTTGGAAGAAAACGTTAGAAAAACGTTTCCAAAAAAAATTGTAAGAATGACCATATACTAAATTAAATAGATATTTCGTCTGATTTTTGATCAGGTAAGGCTTCATAATGGGCAACCGATCGATGTGGATTTTCGAAATGTGGTATATACCATAAGTATAGGTGCGTAAACGCACCTATGCTAAAAACTGTCTTTTATGCATTAAATAGTTTTGCAAATGTATTTTAATAAGTTGAGATATTTGCAAAAATATAGTTCTTAACGGTGTGTAAACATTCTGTCCAGCCCGTGTGTAATACTCTGAAAACCCGTTGATCCTGCACCCTGTATACTGTAGCATGCCCGCCATTTTGACATTACTCGGTTCTCCTTACTATCTCGGTCGCCAAAATGAGAATGTTTTTACATTGAAATTCATCTATTACGCTGTTGTCTCCAACGTCTCTTAGGTCACGTGTAAACCTTTATTAATACTTGCTTACTTAATACAAACTTTTTTTTATATATACGAAACTATTTGAAAATGTTTATATTTGTATAAATCTGGAAACGTGGAATGCACGATGGATCAGATTTCCATCCATGCATATTCATTGAAAGTTTAAAAGAAAAAAAAATTATTGTTCAACAATGAAATTAATCTGTTTCAGGACTTGCACATGTCGGTTGTCTAGGTGGACGCTTACACAATTCACGCTGCACAATTTCAAGGGCAATAATGATCGAACTATTTCTTGTCGGAGGGTTATTGGTATTTGCGTTATATGCATGGAGCATGAATACACGTCGGTCAGATGGTAGGAAGGTTCCGCCCGGGCCCGACCAGTCCCTAGTGTTCGGCAATTTTAAGGTAAGGCTAGAGCACGTTGTTTTCGTTTTCAAAATGCAAACACATGTAACGATATAACGATGCCTCAGCATTGTCATGCGAGTGACTCTTCCGTAAGTCACTCATATTCAAATATATTATCATAGTAACATATATTTACAAAGTCGAAATCGAAATGAAGTTTTGATTATTTCGCTTTAAAACAACGAATTTTGTGATAAAGAAAAATAGTTTAATCTCCAAATGAGGCTCATGAATAAGGACATCAATTACGACGTCAAAACGTAGACAGAGGTTATTTGAGATCCTATAAAAAGGTGTGATAAAATAATCATATAATTAGAAAAATGCAAACGTGTATATTAATCACACATAGAATGATGACGTCATTCGAAATAAATATCTTCATAAATAAAGACCTTACTCTGATTTGACAAATGTTATACATAACTTCTAATACACATTTTAGACTCAAAGCTCAAATGTCTGTTAAGTTCACTTGTTGCAAGGGCTATGGTGTATAACCTATTCGACCAGTGAGTAACGGATACGATACTCACCTGCAACAGCATTTTATAGACACCATGATATAGTTTATCCCAAGAAACGGTCCGATGAAAGTCTGTTTAGTGCAGACGACTCAATGTAACGATACGATCAGGCTTATGTAAAATAAAGTAAAAAGACATTAACGTTTAAATAGATCTATGTTCTTCATACATGCTTTCACTTTAGGACATAGACACGGAGCGCGTGCATCAGAGTCTTCACGCGCTTTCCAAGAAGTACGGCACGATTATGAGCATACGTCTGCTGCGACGTAAAATTGTCGTCTTGAATTCGGCTGACGTCATCAACGAAGCGTTCGGGAGCGAACAGTACAAGGACCTTCTCAACGACAAGGCACAAGGTTTGAAATTTGAGACTTGTCTGGGGAAAACTGGGCAAAATGCGTTTGCGTAGTGTGTCGCCCTAGATTAACCTGTGTATTCCGCACAGGCTAGTCCGGGATGACACTTTCCGCTTTTATGGTGTTTTTCGCTTAAAAGAAGTATCTTGGTACCGAAAATCCAGTAAAGGCGGAAAATGTCGTCCCTGATTAGAGTAGGCGGACTGCACATGCTAACATCGGTCAACACTTGCGCACATGATTTGAGCCCCATTTAGACAGAACGCGGCTCCTTTGGACATTGGTGAAAACTTGCAATATATAATGCACCACTTCTTAAAACTGTGACAAAGTTAAACTTATCGACACCTTAGCGCATAAAATGAAAACACCAATTTGAAATGGGTTAAATAATAATGATTTGTTAATTAAAATTGTAACATTTAAACTTCAATTCACGCGATATCTTCCTGCGTTCGTACCAATGGCACAGTAAAGTAAATATTGCATTCTCACCCAATGCGTTCATGCATAAACATGCATTTGAGTCGCGCCATATGGACGATGGTCCACCGTCGCCCAACTAAAAATAGCATGTAAAACCAAGTATGCGCATGCTCAGTGGCGGGCGCAGTAAATGGTTAAAGTGAAAGTAGATGTCGCCGCCATTTTGAGTGGTTGGTAAACTGTGGTTTGTGTCCAAATAATTAGACGGTATCTTTTGTATATTGACCCCATACTTATGTTGTCATTGCATATATTTTTATTAATGGGTTTCGACCCGTAGCCTTGTGTTCGCACTACAGCATGTTCGCCTTGGGTTCTGTTAACCCTTCGATTCAGTGAAAGTAATAAACGGAGAAAAAAAACATTTTTTAAATTGTATTATTCATAACAGTAACACAATTGTATTGGTTGTGTGTTGTACATATTTGATATCTGATACGCAAACATATTCTTGAAGTGAAATATTTTGCCAACAATAGTTCTTCCCCATAGTAAATACTGGAAACCATACATTATCCTACCGCACCCCAAATTCGACGACACCTAAATTCGACGATGTTCTATTTATATTGATTAAATGGATGATTATTGTCTTTGAATCATTTCAAAGTAATACAGCCGAGTTTAAAATTATTATTTTCTGCTATTAAACATTTCATTATTTCTTTCATTATTTGCTAAATATTGCTTCATGTAACCGTTACATCGTCGAATTTCGGTCCATTACATTCGGTTCTTTACACCCTTCGAATTTGGGTCACACTGGGATATCATATGGACGACAACAAACAAACGCCCGAATTCAAATACAATCCGAACCTGGATTTTCCAAACAAGTTTAACAACGTTCAGTTTTTAAATAGGTAACGTCGCGAAATCAAATTACAAATTCTAAACGAGCACTTTCAAACGATTAAATGTCACGCAACGCGGTTCTCTTAAACTGCAACGTAGTCTCTGGTCAACAACAGCTGTTTTATAGTATGTAAGCTTTGGTCAGTATAAAATACTGACGAGAATAAAATTCTCTGGACTCTCTAAAAACCCTTGTTAAACAAGTTCAAAACAGAAAGGGAGATCACCACCACTTACTATAGCCTATCCTCTCCCCTGATTCAAGATCAGTGTTCTGATTGGCCAAAATGATTTGGGCGACCGTGGACCAACAGGCCTCTGCGCTGTGTGTAAACGGGGAATACTGCGTGTGCGTAAATTGTCGTTCCAGATTTGCCCTGAGTCCGCACAGGTTTATCAGAGACGACATTTCCAATGTTATGGTGTTTTTAATTAAAAGAAAGTCTCCGCAAAATGAAAATCTAGTCAAGGTGGAAAATGCCGTCTCTGATTTGCTTGAATTTTACACACATACATTAAGCCCATTTTTCCTATTTCGCGACGTGTCCCGCATGAATCACCAACGCGAATAAAATAGATCTACATTTACAATAAACTAAGGTACAAATAAACCCATTTATGCCTAGTAGACTCTCACATCCTTGTAAATTGTATCAATTTATTTCCAAAATTAGGGGTATCTAGTATATTTATTTCCATATTTAGAATATTTCTTACAGAAATTCCTTTAAGCAAACAGCGCAGACTCTGATAAGACGCCGCGTCGTGCGGCGTCTCATCTGGGGCTACGCTGTTTGACAATGACTTTTTTCTAGACGCTAGGCATAAATTGGTTAAGCTGGAAAACTCATTTTTAATACAACAAGACTTAATAGCTTGACATGGAAATAAAATGTGTTTAGTATCAACACTTGATACAATATAGTAGTAATTCAAGTCCAGACACATAGGGAATAACAGGCTACTGTCACATCGTTGTGAAATATATCAGGTGAGAACCAAAATGAAAGAACGGGGAGGCTTTCCGAGGTTTTGTTTTATTCGTGCCGAGCCTGATATTATTAAAAGATTATGATTATGAATCCTTGACAATGCCGATTAAAAAAGGAAACACTTGAATTTTATCGCCACGACGCTGCATTTTATTGGGAGTGAATATGATGTCTGACGTTGACCTGTTATTAATGTCGTCATGAGTGCCTGCGTCAATATGTGTACAATATTTCGTGAGCGAATATTCGGACAAATATGCTGTGTCTCATTTTACTTTGATTATACAACTCATAATCAGATCGTCGCACCACAAACTGCAATCGCGTTGATATGATATAGTTTCCTTCACTCACGCAAGTGAAAGTCATACGCGCAATTGTTAAATCTTGCTCACGTCGAAGTGCTTCCCAAAATGCCATTGGTTGACAACCTGAAATTTCGCAAGCGAAGAACTTCACTTGCGCACTGTAAATGGAAAAAAGCGGATTTCACCGCCATGCCAAAGTAGACAAAATTAACTCCCCGTCGATTGGTTCAATACGTATCTAGTGAACAACCAATCAGACGTCGTTATATTTTGAGTAAATCTTAATTTGCGTTAGCTACATTACACGTGTAAATTACCATTGAAAACAATATGATTCACCACTACGATTATCAACATACAACATCTTCTGGCGAGGTTTTACCTTCGCAAACAATAAGGAAGACTGCTACGATTACAAACAGAAAATTATCTCCCGTATCAGGTTTTACCATCACAAACAATAAGTAAACTTCTACGATGAACAACCTACAATTTCCTCCCTTGTAAGGTTTCTACGGCACATATTGTCTACCTTGGCAGGTTTCTGCGGCATGTATTACATTTTCTGTATTTAAAATATCAACCTATATGTTCATCAACTGTGACTTCTGCAAGTAATACGAAATATTTACAGACCATTAAATCACAAGCTCCCTTTAACCTTTAGATGCAAAATGTAACGGCAATGTGTACTAATGTAATTACAAGATTGCTGGTTTCGAAAACGAAAAAACAACATTGCTGGTTTCGCCAAATTATGTTGTTTCGTGTTGTGAAGTAATTCTATGGCAATTGGTCACTTACCTTAAATGAAAGACCACGAAATTGTGTATAATTAGAATGCAATACTGCTCCAGCAGCTTTCGTTTCACTTCTTTATTTTGAATCCCACAAAAGTTTGATGTGTGCTGCGTGGGTGTAGTAACTTTTATCATACCACCGCATTGATATCTGCCTGATATAACGTTGCCTGATATATTTTTTTATATCGTGGTCAACAAGTTCTTATATCAGTCAATGTTTTGAGTTACGTGGGATTAGCAATAAAGTCAACAATTTCTATCAACATAAATCAGGTACAACAAAACAAACACTTTGATACCAAGAAAGTACATATTGTATTCTAGTTTAAAGTCATAAATCACAAAACGTTTATTTAAAAAAAAAATCCCCACAGCCCGCACTACAGAACAACCTTTTTTCTCTATACGATGTTTAATATAAGCGATTATTCTTGTCGTCTTTTCGAACGCCGTTGTTACATTTATGTTATGCTGTTTTCTCTATTCTTAGATGACCTTGAACTATTTTTAGAAAAAGACGTTAATTCAGGACTTGCATATGATGACTTGATATTTATACTTATGCTTTTTGCTGATGATATGGTAATATTCGGCAAGTCTGTAACTGACCTCCAACAAAGTATTAACAACCTTAGTGAATATTGCGATCTTTGGGGTCTAGAAGTTAATATTTGCAAAACTAAGGTAATGGTATTTAGAAAAAGAGGACCGACTTTTAACAATCAAAAATGGTCATTTAAATGTGAAAAGTTAGATATAGTTGACGATTTCAATTACTTAGGAACAGTTTTTAATTACACGGGTTCGTTTTTACTAAACGCTGAATCTCTTTCTGGGAAAGGACTTAAAGCCCTAAATGTTTTAATGATTAATTTAAAAAAACCTTGATATCAAACCTAGTATTGCTTTTCAACTTTTTGACGCATTCGTGGGTGCGACTTTAAATTATGGTTGCGAGATATGGTGATTTAATAAGTTTATCGAAATAGAACGTATACATCTTAAGTTTTGTAAAAGGCTCCTAGGCATCAAAGCATCTAGCAGCAGCATGGGAGTATATGGGGAACTAGGAAGGTACCCACTTTGCATTAACAGAAATGTTCGTATAATAAAATACTGGTGTAAACTTATCCATTCAAATAACATAATCATATCAAAATTGTATGAACGTTTCAAAAGTATGAAATTATATACAGGTAATTGGGCTTTAAATGTGAAGAAGTTATTGGATACCTACGGATTTTCATAGGTATAGGACAATCCCTCTTCTGTCAATCTCGATACCTTCCATATTGTATTTAAGTCAACTGTTTTAGACGTTTTTAAGCAAACCTGGTACAATTCGATTAATAATAGCAACTCATTAATGACATATAAATTATTTAAATGCACCTTTGAGTTTGAACCATATCTTGATTATTTGCCAAACAAATTGCGTATATGTGTTTCCAAATTACGATTATCGTCGCTAAAACTAGCAATTGAAACAGGTAGACATAACAATATAGAGAGATCACAGCGAGTATGCGCAAAATGTCAAGTCATAGATATTGAAGACGAGTACCATTTTATCATGATATGCCCAGCCTTCAATTCACTGAGAAAAGAACTAATCAAAGCCTACTATTAAAAAAGACCAAGTATGTTTAAATTTGTTGAATTAATGAGTACTTCAAACAAAACACAATTAAGGAACCTGAGCAAGTTCATATGTAGAGCCTTAATGCACCCACCCAGCTAACTAACCCTGGATATTCAAATATTAACTAATAAACTTCCCTTCATCAAGTAGTTGGGTAAATAAAATCGTCTTTTTAATGTTTGATGGCCGTACTATGTTCATCATCAACATTCGTCTGTACAAGTTTTTATTACATTCACCTTATTCATCATCTGAATATGTTAGCCTAGCACAACTTAAATACTATTGTTGCATATTTTGTAAAATGTACAAAATATATTCAAATTTTGTACAATGACCTTTTGTTTTTAAATTATCTATGTTGTACAGTTTTAGTATATTTCAAATACTTCATGTATAGTCTTAATGCATGTTCCAATTTTATTTATCTTGAACAAATTTGTTGATATATAAACTAACTAATTTTTCTTCATATCAAGTTGTCTTGTATAACGTTTAAATTATTGCACTATATTTATGGTTTTCATCCTCCAATATTTCTATGAAAGTTAATAACAAATAATTGTTTTCATCATCTGTATTATATTAATCTAGCGAAACACGAATACTATTTTTTTTTCTTACTAATATTTGTAAAACAAATCTTTATTATGTACAACTTATTAATTAAATTCATGTATGTATGAATATGATCTTTACGCGATCAATATGATATTTAAATATTCTTATTTGTTCTCACGTTGACATAATGCTTTGTTTAACTATGTTGTAAATGACAAAAAACTGTAAAGTTTACGTCAATAAAACATTCTGGCTGTCTGTCTGTCTGTTAACATGTAAACGCCGGATCAGCAAAATTAGCGGGAACCGTACATTTTAAATATGAAAAATGGAATGTTTTGCAGATTTTTAGGAAAATGTGGTATGATAAACAGAAAAACAGGTAACTGTCCCATCGTTTTATGATATATCAGGCTCGGCAAGAATAAAATAACGGCTCGGCAAGCATCGCCGTTATATCATTCTAAGCCTCGCCTTATATATTACAAAACGATGGGACAGTAAACTGTTATTCTCTATGTATCACTGCACATATCTTCAATGTTTTCAGCCTTCAGAGGCTGGTAGCAGTATCGCTATTTTTATTATTTTTGTAAACCTTGTTAAAGACATTTCTTGTACGAAGATTCTTATACATTCTCTGTATTTATAATGATAACCTGTATGTTCATGAATTGTGAGTTCTGCAAGTAATACGGAATATTTACAGACCATTAAATGACACGCTGCCTTTTACCCATACGTGTAAAATGCAACGGCAATGAGTATTAATTGGTGAGTTCGCCAAATTATAAGTGTGTATGTTGTTTTGTATTGTGCCGTACTGTTTTGGCAATTGGTCACTTGCCTTAAATAATGAAAACAAAATTGTGTATAATAAGAATGCAATTCTGCTCCAGCAGCTGGAGTTTCCCATCTTTATATTGTCCCCCTTGTCAGGTTTCTATGGCACATAATGTCTCCCTTGTCAGGTTTCTATGGTACATAGTGTCTCCCTTGTCAGGTTTCTATGGTACATAGTGTCTCTATTGTCAGGTTTCTATGGCACATAGTGTCTCCCTTGTCAAGTTTCAATGGCATATAATGTCTCCCTTGTCAGGTTTCAATGGCACATAATGTCTCTCTTGTCAGGTTTAATGGCACATAGTGTCGCCCTTTTCAGATTTTAATGGCACATAGTGTCTCCCTTGTCAGGTTTCAATGGCACATAGTGTCTCCCTTGTCAGGTTTCTATGGCACATAGTATCTCCCTTGTCAGGTTTCTATGGCACATAGTGTCTCCCTTGTCAGGTTTCTATGGCACGTAGTGTCTCCCTTGTCAGGTTTCTGTGGCACATAGTGTATCCCTTGTCAGGTTTCTATGGCACATAGTATCTCCCTTGTCAGGTTTCTACGGCACATAGTATCTCCCTTGTCAGGTTTCTATGGCACATAGTGTCTCCCTTGTCAGGTTTCTACGTAACATAGTATCTCCCTTGTCAGGTTTCTATGACACATAGTGTCTCCTTTGTCAGGTTTCTACGGCACATAGTGTCTCCCTTGTCAGGTTTCTACGGCACATAGTGTCGCCCTGGTCATGTTTCTATGGCACATAGTGTCTCCCTTGTCAGGTTTCTATGGCACATAGTGTCTCCCTTGTCAGGTTTCTACGGCACATAGTATCTCCCTTGTCAGGTTTCTATGGCACATAGTGTCTCACTTGTCAGGTTTCTACGTAACATAGTATCTGCCTTGGCAGATTTCTATGACACATAGTGTCTCCTTTGTCAGGTTTCTACGGCACATAGTGTCTCCCTTGTCAGGTTTTTACGGCACATAGTGTCTCCCTGGTCATGTTTCTATGGCACATAGTGTCTCCCTTGTCAGGTTTCTATGGCACATAGTGTCTCCCTTGTCATGTTTCTATGGCGCATAGTATCTCCCTTAGCAGGTTTCTACGGCACATAGTGTCACCCTTGTCAGGTTTCTATGGCACATAGTGTCTCCCTTGTCAGGTTTCTATGACACATAGTATCTCCCTTGTCAGGTTTCAATGGCACATAGTGTCTCCTTTGTCAGGTTTATATGGCACATAGTATCTCCCTTGTCATGTTTCTACGGCACATAGTGTCTCCCTTGTCAGGTTTCTATGTCACATAGTGTCACCCTTGTCAGATTTCTATGGTTCATAGTGTCTCCCTTGTCAGGTTTCTGTGTCACATAGTATCTCCCTTGTCAGGTTTTTATGACACATAGTGTCTCCCTTGTCAGGTTTCAATGGCATATAGTGTCACCCTTGTCAGATTTGTATGGCACATAGTGTCTCCCTTGTCAGGTTTCTGTGTCACATAGTATCTCCCTTGTTAGGTTTCTACGGCACATAATATCTCCCTTGTCAGATTTATATGGCACATAGTGTCTCCGTTGTCAGGTTACTACGGCACAAAGTGTCTCCCTTGTCAGGTTTCTATGGCACATATTGTCTCCCTTTTCAGGTTTCTACGGCACGTACCTGGTGTACGGACACGCAGACGTGCTTCTCGGGCCCTGCAGGGACCTCACGTTCCGGATTAAGGAAGTAATGAGCTTAGGGCTACGGCCCGCCATGGTACCGTCTGCTCTGGCGGGAGATTGCAGGAAGTTGCTGGAGATGCTCGGGAAACACGGTTCAAACGACTTCGACCCCGCAGACGATCTGCAGACTTTATTCGCAGAGGTCACATCAAAACTGGTAATAAAATGTGTTTTCTAAAGAGACTCCTTTTTATTTGCGTTGGATCGTCATTCTTATTTTGCGTTGTTATGCCTTAAATAGCGTTATTTGTATCTCGTATTTGTTAGTACCCCCATTGTCTCATAACATACCTTGATTTGAATTAAAACGTATTACCATTGCTTTATATCACTTTTGTTTGCATTGTCTCTCTTTTTATTCGCGTTGCTTCGAGTGTAAAATAAAATCACTTGAACTTTGTTAATATTTTCCTTTAAATGTATTAATCTTAATTAATACCTGTAAAACCACATCCGCATAAGAACTGCAAAGTATTTGTCTTCGGTTCTTTGTAAATAAAATGCACTGAACTTCATATGCCGCCGCCATAGCAACCGAAACAATAGCAACCGTTGTTGTGTCTCGCAGATTTCGGGTGAGGTAAAAGACGGAGACGTGAAGCTTATGTGGGACTTTGTAGACTGGTCAAACCGGCTGCTGAACCCTTCCGTGGAGAGTCTTCTCAAGAACTTCCCTTTCCTGCGCCACCTTCCGGTGAAGGTCGGTGTCCTCTTCCGGGAGGTTCTTGCCAAGAGAGACGTGCTTCTGGCGCGGTATCTGGACACCACACGTGTATGTAACTGTATTTTTGATATGGTTTGAACCCATTTATGCCTAGTGGATTCTCTCATCTTTCTAAATTGGATCAATTTATTTCCAAAATTAGGGATGTATAGTATATTTATTTCTATATTTAGAATTTTTCTTACAGAAATTCATTGAAGCAAACAGCGCAGACCCTGATGAGAGGCCGCATCATGCGGCGTCTCATCTGGGTATACGCTGTTTGCCAAGGCATTTTTCAAGACGCCCGGCATAAATGAGTTAAGACTCGTATAGCCTCGGCATAGGACATAGTTGAGACATGCTTTACCGATGCTTTGTTGGGTGGTTATTTATATGTGAAAAAATCCTAATGTCATGACCCTTTACATATAAGGGTGTTTTGAATAAATTATTAAAAGATTACAAGGATCTTACTGTGGGTAATTTAGAGGTTAGAGAAGTACATGTATTTTTAGTTTAGTGAAAAGAACACTTGCGGATAGGTCTGCGGTGTAATTCTTGTACGTGGAAAAGGTTTGCTCGGGGAGGGAAATTTTAACAAAGTGATGGTTACCAACGTATCAAAAGGGATTAAAAATGTTACAGTCTTGCGAAAGCATTGGATGTGAAGCGGGTGTTTAACCATTAATTACGTCTGTGCTGTATCTCTACTAGGACACGTGCGCACAGGGGAACAGTTGAATGAAGCGGGAACTTTTGACACGCGTGCTTTATGTCTACCTGGAGGCGTACGTAAAGGAGTAAGAGTGCGGACTAGTAGACACGTGTTGCTCCATTGATGGTGTTGTTTTTTCTATATGTCTACCCTGAGACATGCTAAAAGGGAGTTAACACTGTTGTCATTTGTTTCTTGATTGCGTTGTGTTAAATTTATAAAGCGTGTGTTACATCTCATACGTTAAGAGAAAGAAGCGGGGACTGTTGATAGGTGTTTAACCACTGATGATGTTTGTGTTATATCTCTACTACGAAAACATACGTACAGAGAAGGGACTAGTGGACACGTTTTTATATATATATATATATATATATATATATATATATATAAGCGGTGACTATTGACATCTGTTTCGATATTAATGATGGTTTTGTTATATATCTTCTAGGAGACGTACGTGAAGGGGAAGGTAAGGGGACTTGTTGACACGTGTTTCGCTATCCAGGAGAACGAGATAAGAGCCAACGGCGAGTCCTGGCTGACAGACGACATGGTACGAGCCACAATTCTGGACACCATTGGGGCAGGTCGGTGAGCGTTTGGTCGCCCTGGTTTTGTACTTACTTAAAATCTATCGCTTTTCATATCGCGCATGCGCAATAAGCCTTCCATTGTTACACTGTCTTCAATTGCTTTAAGCAAGGGAGGTAACTGGTCCCAGAGGATCTCACTAGCTCGATACAAGCTTGTTATTAGTTGACGGGATCTGTTTTTAATCATGTACCTATTGTCGAAATATTCAAACTGTTTAATGAGAAAACAAAACAAACATAATGCCAATAAAACCAACCTAAATTTGAAACATTCTGCAGTCAGATATCATACCCGTAGCCAGGGGTGCGTTGGGTGCGTTCGCAGCCAATGATTTTAGACGAGTAAAAAAATGTACTATAAGTTGCAGCCAACTTTATTCGACTCAAAAACAGTTATTTCTCTTTTACCCGAAATGCAGTGAGTCTTTGTATTCAAGCGTTACAATGATGTAGAATTCAATAGGCTACCGACAGGTCACCATAAAATTCATTTCTCGATGAAGTCATTTCCAAGATAGCTCCACATAATAACTTTCCACAATGTTTCAATTATGTCAAACTTGACACTTTAAAATATGTCATACTCTTAAACAGTTGTTAAAATGAATTTAAAATGCTATAGCATATGATCAGGTGGACGTTAACGTTTAATGTCCATAATCTGTGACGGATCTTGAGCATAATGCGCAAATAAGTTCATCTTTTTGTAAAGGACGTTGAGGCCATAGGGCCAGCAGTTTGAGGTTATAGGGTCTTTATGAAGCCTTATTTGTTATATGTTTTTGAAATTCGTTTAGAAATACATTGCAGATAATTAATTGGTTAAAATAGTTTTTTTTAAGTAACCAGTTATACCATTTTGATTTCTGTTTAGCATTGATGCAGGTTAGAGAAGACCAAGTTTTATAAATCAGTGTTTGTTGTACAATGCACTATTAGCTCGTTTAGAGCAATGTTAGGCCTCTGGTACTATCCATAGTAGCGGACAAACAATTGTTTTGAAAAAAGTCAAATATTTCCTTTTAATTTGCTTGATTTAAGAATGGTAGAATTTTGGAATGTTTTAATACACCAATTTTATCAAGATTCCAAGAAATAATGATATTTTACACTGTTTTTAATGTTGATTTTACATTCTATAAATTTGTAGATTCATATGTAAACAAAATGTTGGCGCTCATACTAAACACCGTATACATTTTTACCGTGTTTTTTCCGTGACTGATCGTAAAAGATGGTTATTGAAAAACGATAGTGGGGAATTCATGCATGTTATATCATATTCATGTCCATCAGTCACTGAGTATGGTCAATGAAAGTGAATTTTCATATAAATATGCTCTATAACTTCAGTCTCTAAATACAGATAAAAAGTTACCAGTATGCAAGATTTTACGTTTCATTTTCAAAATTTTCTAGGAGAATTCGCACCCCCCTTTTCAAAACCCTGCCTACGGGCCTGAATATAAACTTTATGAAAGACGAGCCGCCGGTTTACAGCGTTCAATGCTTTGATTGTATACGTAACTAATGTTATAACTCCCCTTAGCTAACCAGAGATCATCCGACTTTATGGGCTGTGTGTATCATTAACACCCACTAATCTGTTATCGAAACAAATAAATAAATAAATTTATATAGCACCACCATATTATTTTGAGAGATGCAAGCCTGCGGACCCATGGCCGCATGACCATAAAAGCAAATCTTGAACGTTTCTATTATGCTGATTGATCGGTAATTGAGATGAAGTTCCAGGCTTAGTTTACATGAGTCTAATTCTGCAAAACTGGGTATAATGAATGTGCGTTAAGTGTTGTCCCAGATTAACCTGTGCAGTCCGCACAGGCTTATCATGGACGACACTTTCCGCTTTAATGACATTTTTCGTTTAAATGAAGTCTCTTCTTAGCAAAAAACCAAAGAAGGCGGAAAGTTTCGTCCCTGATCAGCCTGTGCGGACTGCACAGGCTAATCTGGGATGACACTTTACGCACAAACATTAAGCCCAGTTTTCTCAGAACACGACTCATATAGGCTTTGCTGTCCATTGCTGTTTTTTGCTTATTCTGTTGACCTTTCTAGTGTCTCACTTGTATGCACTGTTTACGCTGTTAACATAAACCGGAAATTCCTTGTTTTTTGCACAATGAAGGCTTAGTTTCCACAACCAACTCTGTGTTGGCCGTCATCTTGAATCTGTTACACAATCCCGCCTGCCAAGACAGGATGCGGCAAGAATTGCGCGCAGTGGTTCATCCGGCCGCCCTCGTGACGCAGGCGGATATGAACGGGTTGCCATACTGCAGGGCCGTCGTCATGGAGACGCTACGTCTGTCATGCGTGGTGCCAATCGTCAGTCATTACTGGTAGGTAATGTAGACGTACATGTTAAAATTTGGTTCTTTCCAAACCGATGCACCGTATTTTGTCTCGCGTTCATTCATATGTGTAAATATGTGTCTGTTTATTATGGTGCTGTGAGTTGCTATGATAATGTGGTCCATTATGTTAACTGTCACAATAAATTACTAAATCAATGTATGTCTAAATCCAAAATCTGTTTATTTAAGGCAAGTGCCAAAGGAATTCAATATATCAAAAGCAATAATTCTATTTACGCATTTCAAATACTATTACAAAGTATTTCGAACGTTTAAATGGTATTTTATCGGATGAACATAGAAACCCAATTATGACAACTACAATAAAACAAAAGAAGTTTCCGGATAGTGTGTATTTCCTATTTAAAGTTATGCATCCGAATTAACCTTTTCTTTTTTAATTTCAGCAGCCTTCGCTTTGTCTTTTGTTTTGTATTCAAACATTTCATCAATCATTTGCTATTATTACAACACGTTAATTGCTGGTAAAAAGGATAATCGGAAATATGATTGTTTTGTTTGTGGAGATGTATTACGAACAAAAGGACACAAAAGTCGAGATAAAGAGCGAGTATTAATACGATGTAAACCGTATTCTCTTTCTTGTCGATATGGCTGAGCGGCATTTTATCAAATAATAAACGTTAAAAAGAGTATAAAACGGCGAAAAGTACCTGTCTCGACATGGACATCGTCATTTTGTTTATCACGTGATTACCCCCTTTGGTCGAGCCTTTTCAGTTTATTTTTAAACCTATTTATTTATCTCGAATGCATCGAAAGAGTAAATCTTATTGGTAGTGTCAGTACTGGGGGTCTTTTGGGGAGATTTATAGAAGCTTCCACATTTGCTACGAATCATTGACCTCCCTGTCTCTAGGCGGACACCGTAGCCACTACACCGTTGCGACATATACTCATTTCAGTTCCGCCGGGGACGTAGATCTGGCGGGCTACACCATCGAAAAGGGCACTATGGTGTGGGGTAACCTCTGGTCGGCGCTTCATGACGACCACATTTGGGTGGAGCCATGGAGTTTCAAACCCGAGCGATTTCTGGATGACGACGGGAAATTGTTACCGAAGGAACACAAGTTTATGAAAGCGTACGTGATGCTATCTTTTGAACCCCCATTCGCCCGAATACGCCATAAATTATAACACTACAATTTGGGTTGTATACCACTCTTGAGGTTTTTTAACGATGATGGTTGCATACTATGAACATAATATTGGTGCTGATTATTTTTTTTTTCAGGCTTATTCCGCTTGGAGTCGGTCGAAGGATTTGTGTTGGGTACGACTTTGCGATGACGCGAATATTCGCTTTCGTCACGACCATGGTGCAACATTATGATATTACTCCGCCAGTGGACACGGAACTACTTTCCAATGACCCGAATCTGTTTTCCGCAGGCGCGGTCTTACAGCCCGATAGGTTTAAATGTAAACTCGTTAAAATACAGAAATGATTACGCAGTGTTCGGTACGTATGCACTATAGGATATGACGTCAAAAGGTGGGGTTGGTAATTATCAGCGTTGGAAAATTCTGACATTGCCTTTTTTACAACACGTGTCAGATAATTGTTAATGTAGACATAAACACGTGTATATTTTGCTCAAAAATTGCTTTTGTGACGAGCCCGTAAATGCAGACGCTTGTTTTCTCAATCATTCGTGACCATGGCAACACTTGATTAATGCCCAACACTTTATATTTTTAAGAAATAGTTTATTATGAATATCTTACCGAACAAAATACCATAAAAGGTGCACTGAAATCGGTCTGCAGTAAACACATAATGTTACTATTTTTGGTACACAGATATCAATACGTGCAAATAGTTTTACAAATCATTTATATGATTGCTTGCATAAGTTATACATGTACATTCTTGTAAATTATACGAAATATTATGGTATATACACATTAGATTGTGGGAGTTTTTCAATGTTGGCTTATTCCATTGTCTCACAAATATGTTTTATATGAACCGCAAAAACCCGCATATAGAAATGCCTTTACATGAGCACGGTTTTATTCGTTTCTTTTTCGGCCAAAGTTTACACTGCCTTAAAGTGACCTGTGTTTTGTTTTAAGTTGAATTCTTTCCATTAAAAAAAGAAGATATTTTTAAGATAATTTTACACAAGAATTTATGTTAGAATCATTCGCTTAGAATGTTTTCGAAACAAACATGAATTTTTATCGATATAAGTTGTGTTATTCTAATAAGTGTTACTGAGTCCGATTTGAGAAAAAAATCTTTGAACGTTACATGGTTCGACCTGAACTTTAATCATACATGTTTTGTCCATGTTATTGCAGCTTTATGCATATTCACTTGTTTTTATCCTCGTTATAATTTGCGAGCCATTCTAATAATAATTTTAGTGTCATATTTTAAATAGGCATTTATCATGTGATATTTAATTTCAGTTTGAATTGTTACCAATATTCGCGTTCATTGTGTTTGTATTTATTTAAATATACATTCATTATATTATACTGCTTAACATATATCAACATATATTATCAGTTACATTGACAGTAAATGATGGTGTTTTGGATATTCTTGTACAGTGAAATATGGCATAAGAAGGCGAGTATAATATGTTATAATATATCGTTTGTGTTTTGTTTAAAACAATACTATTTACATCTATGTTATTTCTAAAAATAAAACAACAGATACAATAAACGAGTGGCCTTGTTACAGCTTTCAACAACCTGAACCATTCATTGAGTCGTGTTCTGAGAATACTGGGCATAATGCATCTGCGTATAGTGTCGTCCAAGATTAGCCTGTGCAGTCCGCACAGGCTTATCAGGGACGACACTTTCCGCCTGAATTGGATTTTTGCTAAGAAGAGACTTCATTTAAACAAAAAATGTCATAAAAGCGGAAAAGGTCGTCCCTGATTAGCCTGTGTGAGCTGCACAGGCTAAACTGGGACGACACTTTACGCACATGCATTATGCCCAGTTTTCTCAGAACACGACTTAAACATCAATCATAAACAATGCGTTTATTCAATCTTATTTATTTTTAGCGGGATAAATGTCGACCGAGTTATATTTGACCGGCTCAGCATAGTTTTCTGCGCTGTTTGCTTTGTCCGGTGTAGTACATTTTTTGTATTGAGAATAATCACTTTTATTTATATTGAGAATAATCACTTTCTTAAAAGAATACAAATACGTATGCATTAAAAAAAACATTAAGAACAATTCGACAACAGTACAATGAAGAGAAAATACGTCGATATTGAATCATAGACGCTTGAATAACGTACTCTTGGAAGAATAAATAAGAGATAACCTTAAAACTGAAACCTTTAAAAAAACAAATAATTAACTATACATTTGGCGTATATCAGTTCTTGATTGAGTTTAACCCTTTGCATGCTGGGCAATTTGCCGTCTGCTTAAATGTCGTCTGCCGAATGTCTAAAATTAGCATTTTCTTCAAAAACAAAAATTCAGAATACTATCAGAATAGCAAACAGTTTGGATCCTGATGAGACGCCACGTTATGAGGCGTCTCATCTGGACCCAAACTGTTTGCAAAGGCCTTCAAAATTCGGTTCCAGCGCTTAAAGGGTTAAAGCGCTTATACAAACATTAAATTGTGTGTCAACACATTTACCAGATTTCTCAGCGTTCACATCGCCTTGAACCAACAGTAGTTGGTCGAAGTATGCACATGGTAGCATTGGATGCTGTAAGGCATTAGCTTGAGTGTATTATGCTGTTTTTTTTATCTAAGCACATGCTAAGAAAAGCTTACTCTGCACTATAATGTTTCACATTATAATAAGTTATTAATGAAAAATTTACGTTTATAGGTATACAGCAATACATGGGTCAAGTCATGTAAAGAATTACTATTAATGCCGTTGATATGACCCTGTAAATGTATTGCTTACAGCTTGTTATAGTTTGATGCTGCATTAACGTACGTGTTTTTACCTAGCCACACATAATATGTGTTTAAATTACAGTTAAATTTTAATATTCTTTAAACGATGCTTTTGTTGCATAAAACTGCATGAAGATTGATCGCGGTTGCGAAAAAAACACACACCCTTTTTATAAAGTTTTACCGGTAACTCAAACAGTATTTTGATAATTTTAAACAAAATATTTTACAAGGTCTGATATTTTATTAGTATACTAGATATATAACTAGGTCTACTAGAGACATGAATAATGCTATTTTGTATATCAAGCTTTACTTGTATAAGTGTAAAATGAATAAATGCATTCCAAGCATAACAGGAGCCGAGACATATATTAAGTATGCATATGACAACTTACGAAAAATATCAATTTCTAAAAATAACTTTGACAGCGAATGGGTATTGTTCAGTGTTATTGTCTCACAACTTAATATTTAAGCCATTTATGCCAAGTGGACTCTCCCATCCTTCTAAATTGGATCAATTTATATCCTAAATTAGTTATGTATAGTACATTTTTTTCATTATAAAGAATATTTCTAAAAAAAATCCTTTAAGCAAACAGCGATGATGCGGCGTCTCATCTGGGTCTTCGCTGTTTGCCAATGCCTTTTTTATAGACGCAGGGCATAAATGGGTTAAATTTGGTTTTTGCAACCTTTTACAAATAATGCCATTGGGCTGTATTGTATTGAAAATTTTTAATGTGTTGCATATGCATTTTTTTCATCTCTTATTGTTGTAGTCTTTAAAACGTGTAACAAATACTACTTATACCGTTCCGTTACTTAATGGAAAATGTCTTTACACGCCATTTTCATCTGTACGTGCAATTAATACATACTTTTATTGTGTATGTATCTTGGAAATGTCATCATTCTTATCTTTTGTAAATTTCTTTTTTTAACTATTTCCTTTTTTTCTAACTCAGAATTTCAAGCAAGTAAAGTTATATTTGTATGTGTACGAATCATGTTTGTTACGTGCTCATAAACATTACCTTAAAGGGGCCTTTTCACGTTTTGGTAAATTGACAAAATTAAATACAGGTTGTTTCAGATTCGCAAATTTTCGTTTTTGTTTTGATATTTATGGTATTTATGATATACTGTTTAGTAATACTGTACATTTATCATGCTTTAAAATAGCCATTGAGTGCATCTTTTGACAATTTAAAAACCTGAAAATAATAAAGCGTTGCAGCGCGAAACGATTGAATAATTTGGAGAGTTCTGTTGCTGTCGTTATGTTTTGTGATACTTCCAGGATTGCTTATATAAAGTATGAAATGCATTACTGATTGGATTAGCACGGATGGCCGACTGGTCTAAATGGGAGACTTTTTACTCCAGGACTCCAGAGGTCAGTGGTTCGAGTCCTGTTGAAGGTTATACTTGTTTTGTTTTTTGTAATATTTTAGTCATGATTTTTTTACTGGAGATTTTTAGATACACTGTTTAAATGTATCGATCTAAATCATTTAATGACAAACTTAAATACACGACAAAAATCTGTGAAACGGCCCATTTTAATACTCTGCCAAGTCACCGGCATTTGATTATTATCAACATCGAATCGGATTTGTCATGGTTCACATTGAAATTGCCAACGGCATACTGCTCTTTTAAAGGTGCCTTTTCACAGATTTTGGCATTTTTTAACTTATTCATTAAATGCTTTATATCGATAAATGTAAACATTGGATCGTAAAAGCTCCAGTAAAAAATCAAGAATAAAATTAAAAAAAGGAAAAGAACATTGCCCGGACCAGGTTTCGAACCAGTGACCCCTGGAGTCCTGCCAGAGTCCTGAAGTAAAAACGCTTTAGCCTACTGAGCTATTCCGCCGAGTACACTTACTTGACGTATTTTATACCTTATATAAGCAATCTTCGTAGTTTCACAGAATTTAACGACAAAAACAGAACTCTCCAAATTATTCAATCGTTTCGCGTTGCAACGCTTTATAATTTTTAGGTTTTAAAATCGTCAAAAGATGCATATAATGGCTATATTAGACCATGGTAAATGTTCAGTATTACTGTTTCCTCACAAATATCATAACTAAAACGAAAATTTGCGAATCTGAAACAACTTTTTTCAATTTTGTCAATTTACCAAAGCGTGAAAAGATCCCTTTAATGTTTGTGTATAACAGTATTGTTTAACAGCAAATTGATTGTCCGTTTACAAGAAGCTCTTATCATTTACATAAAAACGCGTTTGCCGCAAAATATAAACAAATGTTGATTGTACAATATTTTTGAAAGATTCGCGTTAAAAAGACATATTCATATTATGTTAAAATCACAATAACAAAACATCTTCAATAACAATAAACAAATGTATGGCTGCTGTTATACAATTGTAAAATAAATGCGGCTGCAATTTCATAACATTGTTACATCTATAAAAGAGGCGTGTGAAAGCATGGGCTCTGTTAATCGTGAGGTTGCCGCACGTTATACACCGCGAGATGATGATCGATTTCAATATTTTATTGTTTGTATTTGTTTATTTGCTTTTCTGTTTTACTTTCAATTTTAAAATGATGACCTTTTATGTAGAATAATCCATTATATCAACAAACTCATCATTCTTTCGGAGGAGGCACGATAAAGTTCATGATTGCAGGGGTGATGTGATGTGATGATGCCTCTGCAGTCGAAGTAGCTTCAAGCCCCCTGCCCCGCCCAAGCCTCCATGCATTTGTAACACTCAGCCGCGCTCACATATTGTGGGATACAACTCAGTACAGGGTATGTCGTCTAGTAGATGACCCTGTTGGGCCCAAAGACGCAGGCAGTGCGGCGCGTCTCCGCCGTTGGGCCGCCCTGTGACCCAGAAACCGCTCGCCCCCTGGGTCATATTGATGGGCGTGCCGTCTGAAAAGCGCCAGCTCCAGTCACCTGAGGATTGAAGGATTGACACAGCACGTGTCCATTATTGTAAAGCATATTCACAGTTGACTGATACAATGCTTAACATGACGTCATGGGCACGTGCGCGTAATATTTTGTGAAATATGTATTCGCTGTCTGTTGTTTTTGCATCTTAGTATCAAATTGTTTTTTTTGTTGAATCCGATTCTTTAATACACACACAATTATGACTTTATAGTTGATTCCGAGTAGTATGACGTGCCTCTACACATTCACTGATTTAAACGCCTTCTTATCAACATTTACTGATTTAAACGCCTTCTAACCCACATTTACTGATTTTAACGCCTTCTAACCCACATTCATCGATTTAAACGCCTTCTAACCCACATTTACTGCATTAAACGTCTTCTAACCCACATTCACTGATTTAAACGCTTTCTTACCAACACTCACTGATTTGAAAGCCTTATGACCCATATTCACTGATTTAAACGCCTTCAAACCCATATTCACATATTTAAACGCCTTATAACCCACATTCACTGATTTGAACGCCTCATTACCCACATTTACTGATTTAAACGCCACATAACTCACATTCACTGATTTGAACACCTTATAATCCACATTCACTGATTTAAACGCCTTCTTACCAACACTCACTTATGTAAACGCCTTCTAACCCACATTCACTGATTTAAACGCCTTCTAACCCACATTCACATATTTAAACGCCTTATAGCCCACATTCTTTGATTTGAACGCCTTATTACCCACATTTACCGATTTCAACGCGACATAACCCACATTTACTGATTCAAACGCCTTCTCACCCACATTTTGATTTAAACGCCTTCTTACCCACATTTTCTGATTCAAACGCCTTCTTACCAACATTTTGATTTAAACGCCTTCCAACCCACATCAACTGATTTAAACGCATTCTAACCCACATTTACTGATTCAAATGCCTTCTAACCCACATTTACTGATGCAAACGCCTTCTAACCCACATTTACTAATATAAAAGCCTTCTAACCCACATTTACTGATTTTAACGCTTTTTGATATACAAAACAAAACCAGATCCCTAAGTATTATGTTGCATTCAACGTCTGGGCATTCTAGATAGAAATTAACAGGTTACTGCCCTTTTGTTGTGTAATATACCAGGTGAGGCTTTACATAAAAGAATGACGAGACTTAAAGAGTTTGGGCATGGCACGCTTTTGCAAAGTTTACTTCAATTATCAGCTTTGCGTTAACGATCTTGCAAATTTCGTGATCCGTAGTAAAATATCAAGGATTGGGAAAATATAAAATTAAACAGATATATATTATACGCACCCGAATATGTATTTTTTCCGTCAAGCCAAATAAAACCAGCGGTTACTGTAAGAAAAATTGATACAGTACATATAGTAGTACAGTTCCGTTAATCACGGGCGCCACCTCTTATTTGAGATGCATTAATAAATGAGCCAATTCTACTTCCGATGTGGCGCTCAGGTACGGATGTTTTGAAATTTAACGGATAATTTTACTGAGTGATTAGGTTTTATATGGTGTTTTTTTCAACATATTACGCATTATTAAAAAAAAATCGCCCAATGTTGTGCGATTCAGCGAAGATAAATTCATCCACTGAACAGAAACATACAATCACCACCCATTTGTAAACGTGAGGACCCTTATAACTTGTGGCATGGTAGTAATCGTAAAAGCGAATTGATGTATTTCGCCTGTGTGATGAGCACATTCCCACCCCATTAATTAACACATACAATGACAAACAGACAGGCCAAAGCAATAAACCCCCGATTATTCAATCCGGGGACATAACAAACTACATCTTACTTATAATAGAATGTGTTTATGTTCTGTAAAGATTAGGGCCTGCGTATGTACGTTGGAAAATGAAGTAAATATAACAAATAACATTATCTATCAAATGTACGTCATGTGATGATGTTATTGCTTTACGACTGTTAATTGATACACCCTGCATTGGCACCACCTCCTATCATAAGCGGCATCTCCTAAGCATTGGCTCCATCTCTTTTAGAAAAATGCCCGATATTGTTGTGCATGCAGCATGTTATACATGTTGTACGCAATCGTTTGATTTCGTTGGCGAATAAATTGGGTGGAAATTTGCTCGTCACACAGGAAAACTCATCGAAATGCTTTTAAAAACTCCACCATGCCACAACTTATACAGGTTGTCACGTTTAAAAATGGTTTGAGAATTAATTTTTCTTTGGATTAATAGTAGTAGTAGTAGTAGTAGTAGTAGTAGTAGTAGTAGTAGTAGTAGTAGTAGTAGTAGTAGTAGTAGTAGTAGTAGTAGTAGTAGTAGTAGTAGTAGAAGTAGTAGAAGTAGTAGTAGTAGTAGTAGTAGTAGTAGTAGTAGTAGTAGTAGTAGTAGTAGTAGAAGTAGAAGTAGAAGTAGTAGTAGTAGTAGAAGTAGTAGTAGTAGTAGTAGTAGTAGTAGTAGTAGTAGCAGTAGTAGTAGTAGTAGTAGTAGTAGTAGTAGTAGTAGTAGTAGTAGTAGTAGTAGTAGTAGTAGTAGTAGTAGTAGTAGTAGTAGTAGTAGTAGTAGTAGTAGTAGTAGAAGTAGTAGTGGAAGTAGTAGTAGTAGTAGTAGTAGTAGTAGTAGTAGTAGTAGTAGTAGTAGTAGTAGTAGTAGTAGTAGTAGTAGTAGAAGTAGTAGTAGTAGTAGTAGTAGTAGTAGTAGTAGTAGTAGTAGTAGTAGTAGTAGTAGTTGTTGTTGTTGTAGTAGTAGTAGATGTAGTAACAGTAGCAGTATTAGTAGAAGAACTACCATGACTGGATATATGATAGTTAGTGTAATAATAAAAGTCGCTGTATCATCAGTTTGTATTTGTATTAAGGTTGAACGACTTACCATTACACGCCATAATCCTACTCCGGAAAAACTGAAGTCGCTCAAGTGTTTTGATCCTGGGTAGGGTGCTGTTTTGAGAGCCGCAAACAGTTTCAGCCTCGGCTCTAGTTGTTTCGTTCGTCGAAAACATCCTGAAATATTTTACGTATTTGTTATACACCCCGGAATCCCGATATGATGTGAAAAGTTGGACGTGCTTGAAACAGTTTCCGATAAATTTTGCTGAATTTATGTAAGGTATGTAAATCCCTTTCAATAATTGTTTAAAGGATTTTTTGAATTAAAATATCGTTGGCATGCAAAGGTGGTGTTATCATGCATGTTGGAAAAATCCTGGTTGTTATTCAGGATTTATTTAAATATGGCTTTTTGAAGTCGACGATGCAGGGATTTGTCCCCTATTTAGAACTTTATTTACAAATTTCTTTAAAGGTATGCCAGGGGAAAAGGTTTTGCGCCGAAAATGATATCAACCAATGTCCCCGAGTAACATATCCGCCAAGGTCTCTTATTTAATCGTTTTGGTGGAGAAATTCAACTTAAAATTCAACATGTTGATGAAAAAATGATATGACCCGGTGCAGTGCCAAAGATGTCAATATATGACAGGAGTGCAGTTCATTTATAAACTTAAAAGCTCATTTTAACAGCTGATTCTGTGGGTGTTATAGTATTGGAATTTTATATACGGCTCGCAGATCGCAAGGTGCTCTTTGGAAGAAAAGTAAAAGGTAGGTGCAGACCATACGAATGCTGTCTTGGAATACGCGAATCAATACGGGTCTCAAAAGTGCGATTAACACCCACATTTTTCCCGAGGTATACTTAAAACATTTTAGGGTTGCATACATTATAAATAGATTGCATGTATATCTTGTATCGTAAACAATATCAAAAATGTATATAAGTGCCACAAGTATTGGACGGTGTCATGACTAGACAACACACATATTGTTAACATTCAATAATATCTTTGCTATTTCGAAAGATGGACCTAAACGATCGTCTACACAAATATATATGAGTCGCGCTCGGGTAAAACGGGGCTTAAATTATGCATTCACGTAAATTGTCGTCCCAGATTAGCCTGTGCAGTCCACACAGGCTAATCAGGTACTTTCCGCTGTGATGATATTTTTCCTTTAAAGAAAATGTTGTCCCTGATAAGCCTGTTTGGACGTTAAATAAGAAAAAAATAACGGTTATGGCGAATGAGGTTTAATTTATCGTAAATTTCTATCGTCATCTACAATTGACAAAGACAAAAATCTCGCGAATATGTCGTTTTTTATCAAACATCTAGATTATCTGTATAAGACTAACACAAACCTGACGTAAAATCTGTCGCCAGGTGAGACTTGGGCAAGAGTCCACTCTGACGTCAGACTACTGCAGTCGAACGGCACTGTAATGAAATTTAGTACTATATGGTAAAGTGACCGCCTTTTATTGGCCGATTTAATGACAAAATGCGCATGAAAAATCCAAAACTGGAACTTTGAGTTTGTGTAAAAGGGTAACTATTGCCAATTTACACGATGTTCATGTAAATCAGAAAACATACTGTTCGATATTGCATAGACTGAAGTCGATGACGTCACTATCGTTCCACCCGTGTACGCACTGACGTCAATTGTCTTCTGGTGGAGCTGACAGTCGCCGTCTGCTTGCGTATAGAACACCGAGGTGCAGTTGGACAGTCGGCTACAAGCGGTACAGCAGGCGATAGCATTCCGTTTTTCGATTCTGAAGCAGACGGAATTCCCATTCTATACATAGATGGTGACGTCACTACGTTATTATCACCTCTATACTTAGACGCATCACGCACCTCCATTTGGAGGCATTTATGACTACGACACAAAGAAGTCCGCGGATGAATGAAGAATTTGCTTTATAAGTAAACGTTCATGTTATGATTTAAAATTTAAGTATAATTTTGTTCAGTCTTACGGTCTTATGTAAGTATCAATTAAAATTTTCGTAAGTTTTCAACAATTTCGCTCTTTATTCATTTTTTTAAAACTGTACTTTCACTTTCGGTTGTATAACAACATGTATCATTTATTGACGAAAGTTTGCAATGAAATAGCGTTTTCAAAACCGCTTAAAAAGTTTCAGAAGGTGTATCTGATGCATGTTATGAATAGACACAATGTCATAGCTATATTGCCGACTAGTATGGGAACAATTTGGTATTTCAAGTGGCTCCATTTGAATTGCAAGAGAAGTTCAAATTGACTTGTTCAGTTTGTTAAATTTTGACACCCTAATTATATATTTTTTTATAAGTGCCTGATAGATTTTTTTCTTTAAATAATTGAGATCAATGAAAATTTTAGTAAACGCACAGCATTGATGTTCTATGATGGTCATTTTTTAGTGGAATAGTATGTTACAATAAAACAATTATAACTATTGTATAAATGAATTTAGATTAGGTGTCATCTTTAAATGGGGTAGTAATTCATTATATGAGATTAGCACATTACATAGTTGAAAAATAAATAACACTTTAATGACTTACCATAGTAAAATAAAGTAGCATAGAATATGTTGCAGGTCATAAAATGTAAAACTGAAATTGAAGAAGCTTTACAAATATTTTACACTGACAACACTGCTGGTTTTCCAAAAAAAAAAATCCTTCCTATCTACCTGCCCTAGTTTTTTGGGGCAAATTTAAATATTATTAATATAATTGAGTTAAATTATTAAAATATCAATATGTTTTGATTACATTAGCTTATTATATTATTAATAATAAATACTTTGCAAGGAAAGTACAATTCTGTTTTAATTAGTCTTAATTAGGTACTAGTAAAATTGAAAATATCAGTGACATCCAAAACTTGGCTTATATGCGTATGAATGCATATTTTCTTTGACAGTTACATAGTACCCTATTTAATTGGATTAAAAACAACAAAAAACTATAGTTTTACAACCCAGCCCAAGTTGACTCAAATTGAATTAATTCATCAATTGATCCTATTTAATTATATTAAAAACAACATGTGTAAGATTTTGAGAATATCCCATGTATTCCTCTAGTATTCCTCTAGTACACCAACATGCACGTCTTTCTAATGATTTACATGCACTCCTTAAACAGTTTAACAAAAATAATGAATGATTAATCCAAAGAAAACAACAAACAAGCTGCTTCATATAAAAAGTTTATTACATAAGATTACATAAGCAAAATAATCATTTTGATAATAAATCAAGATTATACTTCAACCAAACCATTATAAATTTATTGTGGGGTGGGGGGGGGGGTAATGTAAGCACTAAAACTAAAATGGGGGAAATGTCTGGGGAGGGAACATCTTAGGGCGGGCGTCCGGAATTCCTGCTAAGGGCGACAGTGTTGTTAATGTGTCTTTAGAAGAAATAACTGAAGGAAAGTACTTATTGGTGTTTGAAACAAAACAACCTAAGCAATACATAATAAGAAACACTACATTATTGAAACACTGATACCATGAACGTTTTAGGGTGTAACACCTTATGTACATGTACCAGACCTTTAATGTACTACCGGTACTTTGAAACTTTACGTACCACCTACATAAAATATAGGTGTTATTGTCCATTCATTCATTCATAGCAGTCTTAATGAATTAATGGTCATTCTCTAAACATGATTAAAGTCTAAAGAAGGAAATAATTTGATTTTTTTACAGTTTGAACATTAAGACCATTCTCTCTTCTCTTCAAAGTATCACATTTCAATTATACAATATAATACAAACATTTTAGACTTTATAATCCTTAGTCAGGATAAGATAAGAGACAAATGAATTTTTATAATTTACTTCAATTTCAGGTAAGACTAATAAATCATTTATTAAGTACTACGTGTACTTGGGCTAATAAATTAAACTAAGACACTCAGTGACACTTAGACAATCTGACAAAATATAAAATCTATGGCCAATATAGATCTATAAGTCTAAATTCATAAATACTATCACACAAAATACATTTCATCAATAACACACATTCATATTAAATTAGTTATCTCGTATATTATAACTATGGTACATAAAGTGTCGGATAGTGGTACATAAAGTGTCGGTACATAAACGGACTGGTACGTAATGTGTGACATTCAACATTTTAAAAATCAGTTAACAATATATGGACTTCATTTTTTTGCATATACGCATTCAAAGCATATTTATTAAAAATTAAAACACACTGTTCATGGCTGTATCTTTTTATTTATACATGCATCAACTATTCTGGTTATTAATACATTTTTAAATTATATATAAACAAGAGCACCACATTATGGGTGCCAAGCTAGGCTGCGGTGCAGTTTTGAATAAATGAAATTTATTAAAAGAATTTTTAGAGGTTAGTGACCTTGACCTTTGACCGAGTGACCCCAAAATGGGTGTGGTGTGTAGAAATCATCAAGGTGCATATACATGTGAGGTTTCAATGTTTTTGGTGGAAGCACTTTGATTTTTGAGCCTATGTAATGGTTTTAGCACGACGCGGACGTCTGACGACGAGCTGTCTATGACAATACCTAGGGTTTTCCCCGAAAACAGCCGAGCTAAAATTAAGCGCCATTAGTCCAATTTTTTGACGCTCTTAAATATTTAGCTACTTTTTATATGGGTAATATTTGTAGCAAAGAATTTAGCCCATATAAAAAGTATCTCTAAATTCTTTGCGCGTCTTATAAATAAGACTAGAGCGCCATATAAATTAAATGGAAAACATACATTATGTCATTGTCAAGAAAAATAAAGCTGTAAAAATCTCACCTGCTCGTCTTTGATGTTGCAATTAGCACATTCAGCATTTTCAGTATCTACTAAATAAATATATGAAAGTGCCAAATGTCCAAGATACCATGACGTCCTCCTCAAAATGTTAGATCCTTTGAACTCCATTTATTTCATCCCTGATTAATCCTCTCACACATGAGGCCTACATGTAAGATTCCTTGTAATGTTCACAGCGTTTATTTTAAATTGTTCACGTTCTCAAATTTTAGCAGGTATTTAATTATAAATATTTATTTATGATTTTGATTTATTTACTATTTCGAAGATACAGTCTTGCAACGTGTTTAGTTAGTCTAAGTTACGTGTTTAGTGATTCTTACAAACAATAGTCTGACATAAAAAGTGACTCCTTTTGAAGCACAAACTGCATCCATGTATATATTACAGCTGGCCCGGTTTGATGGGGCCTGTTTTTGATAAATATTAATTACCATTTTTCACTTCCGTGTTTATTATGTTTACCAACGCCATGATGGAAAAAAGTCCGTTTCCCACAATCCTTAGCGCTCATTCACACAGGTCAGTAAGACCGGTGTGACACAATGACGGAATTCCAGCATAGCTCTTGCTAGGAAAATAAACGCTTCGACGAGTTACCTCGGTTGTAATCTGCATGGAACACAAATGTTCATAGAAGGTTTGATGTAATTCAGAACCAATAAAGGACGTGGTTTCTGCCTTTACTGATGATCACCTGATTCATATTATTACGGCTGAGCTTTCGGAAGGAATGCAAACGGTCCTGCTCGATTTAACTTTCTCTACCAAATTAGGTCGGCAACAAGCCATTTCAGAACAAGCACCACGTGAAGCTCAACACTTCGCCCAATAGCTCGTAAGTCAGAGGGGGTAATCACGTGATAGTCAAGATGGCGACGTCCATACCGAGACAGTTATTTGTTGCCGTTTTGTACTCTTTATCACTATTGTTAAATTTTTAAACGACGTTCACTTTCCAGCCATACCAGTAAATAAGTGGTAAGCGTTTATTTCGTATTTAAATTCGCTTTATATCTCGACTTTACTCCCCGCAAATTTTCTTAGTGGAGCCCTAATTAGGTCATCCCGCTAAGAAATTTCGCTGCGAGTAAAGTCGAGATATAGAGCGAATATTACTATAAAATAAACGCAAGTAACTTTCTTGCTAATATGGCTGGAAAGTGGGCGGAATTTTCAAAAATAATAAAAGTAATAAAGGGTATGAAACTGCGAAAAATCCCGGCCTCGGCATGGACATATTGGAATGTAAATCACTGTGGGTATGGCTTCCTACTAAAGTATGGATAATATTAGGATCACGATATGTTTGCCGGGGTTTGGTATCATATTACATAAGATAACTCTATATCCATTACATTTCGATCGGAAAGGAAGATAATCGTAGTATTTTCACGTTATCCTGCGGATCACAAACCAATGAAGCCATACCTGACTAGATAGCCGGATGTGGGACGCCATGTTATATCCGGGACAGTCTGTTGAAACAAGATCCTGAAAGCGCCGGAGTGCCCTGGATCATAAAAAGTATAATTGAATTGAAAACAATGTTCACATACAGTGTTGAGTATTTGAAGCATTTTATGTTGCATTTAACCCATTTATGCCTAGCGTATATGAAAAGGCCTTGGCAAACAGCGAAGACCCAGATGAGACGCCGAATGATGCGGCGTCTCATCGGGGTCTGCGCTGAAAGATTTAAGGAATTTCTGTAAGAAAAAATCTAAATATAGAAAGTAATAAACTAGATATCCCTTATTTTGGAAATAAATTGATCCAATTTAGAAGGATGGGAGTGTCTACTAGGCATAAATGGGTTAGGATCTTGCAATTACCAATTATGCGTGTTATTGCGAGCTCTGTCCGAGATTTCATTTACATGATTAACAAGTCGTTGGTTCATTAATTAAAGCGATCAATTTCGGCGTTTATCTTCTAGGTTACATTCCACTAACTTATTTTGTTTTCCTCCGTTGTTGAACGTAGTGCTTATTCTAAAGAGTTCATTTTCTCTTCTGGTTTTAAACCTTTTTGCGATAGCACCCATGCTTTTATGGTTATTTCCTGTAACATATGTGTGTCTGCAACATTTCGGTGCATTTCTTTGGGACTACGTTGAATTATGAACGTTTGGGAAGCGTTAATTGAAGGACTGTGCTTTTGTCGAAATATCATTGCCGAAACCCTGTTTTTGATGTTGCTTGCATTTTGAAAATTTTTACTCGAAGTTGCGAGAAGATACCTTATTTTTCATTGAAATTATGGCTATTCGGCTAGCGCAGTGCACTCGCTTCTCATCTTGACTATCAGGATTCAATACCCGTTCCCGGTATGTGAGTCACCATTCCTGACAGGGTGGGGTTTTCTCTGGGTACTCCGACTCTCCCGTCCCCCCCCCCCCCCCGATAACACTAGACCACATCAACATTGAAAAATCTTTCGGTAACAACGAAATAGCTGAAAATCGCAGCTGTAATTCAAAATTCGTCCCAACTTTCGCGCGTCAAGTAAGTTGATTAGGTACGATTGCCGGGGCACACTCCCGGTCCTTACATAATGTATCCTCTGCCTCAGAAAATACCTCATAAGCTTCGAAATACACACACACTCATTAAACTTATTTAATACCAGGGTTGCAATATTTAACCCATTTATGCCTAGTGGACTCTCCCATCCTTCTAAATTGGCTCAATTTATTTCCAAAATAAGGGATGTCCAGTATATTTATTTCTATATTTAGAATATTTTTACAGCAATGTCTTTAAGCCGCGGCGTCTCATCCGGGTCTGCCCTGTTTTCAAAGGCCTTTTTCCAGATGCTAGGCATACATGGATTAAAATAAAAAAAGGCAAGAAAATGCTTCGAAAGTTGGAAGATTCATAATAGGATTTATGGGAATTAGAATTAGTGATAGTCTTACCTACCAAGCGGCCGTTTATTCACTAGCAAATTACGTAAAAGGTTTACAACATAGCCAGAAATAAACGTAAAATTATTAGAGAATAAGTTCCTGTTTTGTTGTTGTTGTGTATTCATAAAAAATATCATTTATTTGTGGATCGATATTTTTTTCAGCATTCGCATCGGACGGTTTCATCTTTTGTGGATAATCTTCACTATGGAGAAAATGCGATCTGTCCCTATAACGGATATTTATTATGTACATCTGCCATTCTGGCTTACATTGATTATCCGCAATAAGTGTTTTAAACAGATGTAAAACACGCAAAATATAAATCAATCAGGGAAGTCAGTTTTCGGAGACATTTATGTTCAAAGTCCTGTATCATATGCCCTGCGTACCCATGCAGCGTCCAGGTCACGCAGCGTACATATTGATGGAGACTACGAGGGATTTTTACTATAGCCATATAAGGAAAACTGCCCAGCCCGCTGACGGCCACATTTTTCAACGGACCAGAATCATTTTCAGACTAAACTGGGCTATCATTGAGACAAAGTTTATGACCACGTTTCATGATGATTGGACTATAAATTTTACTTCTAGAGTGTTAACAATATTTTACTTAAGTCATATAAGGAAAATGCTGATGGAGCTGTTTGCCCACAATCTCTTCTCAGTCTGGCCATCGCTGCGCCATAGCGATTCTTACTATGTCAGCGGTACTGGTACCATCCTTGAACAGCATCGCTACACTGTACCAAGAACTTAACGCTTGTCACTTTTTTCAGCTTTTCGCCGTTCATGATGATGCATGCACTGGTGTTGTTCGTGCTGTTCACCATTCGACTTTTCCGTACTGACCTCTGCCCCGTGTGCTACTGCTTGAGGTCATTGCCATCTCAAGTTAGAAAAAATAGAATGCAAAAGTCGCCCCTTTTTATGCGATATCTCGCCCTTTGAACACGACCGTCGCACTTTACGAACGCGACCGTCGCCCTTTTATTTTCGATATCTCACCCTTTGAGAACGTGACAGTCGCCCTTTTTAAGGCGATATCTCGCCTATAAAAGGGCGACGGTCGCGTTTATAAAGGGCGACTGTCGTGTTCAAAGGGCGAGATATCGCATATAAAAGGGTGCATTCTATTTTTTTTGAAAACGCGACAATCGACATGCGATATTATTACAGCGATAATTGAACAGTACAAATATCGCGTGTCGCCGCGACTGTCGCGCAAAATATCGAGTATCGCTTCGTGCGTCGTGTGTCACCCTTGATGAAAGAAGGGCGAGATTATAGATGGCACTATGCGGATTCCGTAAGTATCGTCGCTTCGTGTGTCTAATGTCGCCGTTGATGAAAGAAGTGCGAGATTATAGATGGCACTATCCGGATTCCGTCACAAATGCATGTAATATCATGATTATGAATATGAATACGTTTTCACTTTATTAATTATAAATACATAGTGTATTATTAAAGGGAATTTTCACGTTTTGGTTAATTGACAAAATTTAAAAAAAAATTGTTTAAGATTCGCAAATTTTCGTCGTCGAGTGGTCTACGCGATATACTTTTACTCCAGGGGTCAGTGGTTCGAGCTCAATTCAGGGTTACTTTTTTTCTTTCTTTAACTGTATTCTTGCTTTTTTAATGGAGCTTTTTAGATCAAATGTTAACATGTATCAATATAAAGCATTTATTGACACACTTCAATACATGCCAAAATATGTGAAAAGGTCTCTTCCACGTAATTCTTTATGCATTGAATCTTTAATAAAATATATTCAACATTATCATGATGTTTGAGGGAGCATTACAAATAAATTATTCCGATAAATTCCTTACCGGCGAACACAGCAATAAATCCGACTAACACGATGCCTTCTATGAAACGCATGGTGACAGAATGAGAAAAATGAAGATCGGTCCTTAAGCGTCGCTTCTAGTCACACGGTAACAAATATCCGATACGCACGCCGGTATTGTTATTCGCGGTTATAACGCAAACCGCAATTCAAAATTTGAGATAGCCAATACCAATACAGAGTTAGATATAATGTCAATGATTTCAACAATAAACAATCGTATACATCGTGTGATAATATATTATAAATTGTTATGCCCCCGGTAGGTGGCATAAAGCAGTTGAACTGTCCGTCAGTCCGTCTGTCAGTCTGTCAGTCTGTCAGTCTGCTTGTCGGTCTGTGGGTCCGTCCGAAAACTTTAACATTGGCCATAACTTTTGCAATATTGAAGATAGCAAGTTTATATTTGGCATGCATGTGTACCTCATGGAGCTGCACATTTTCAGTGTTGAAAGGTCAAGGTCAAGGTCATCCTTCAAGGTCAATGTCAAAAACATTTCAAAGGGAAGTAAAAAGCTTTAAAGGGAGATAATTTCTATTTATCATTTGGCAGGTACAGATCATTTTATTACAAGGGAAGTAATATTAAATAAATATAATAAATAAATATATAAAATCAAAGTGACGCAGTAGGGGTCATTGTGTTTTTGACAAAAACATCTCTTATTGAATAAACTTATCGAACGCACACTTACGGTAGTTTTCGTTCAGAAAATTGTTTTGCATATATGAATAAGTTAATTAGTTGATTGACGCCCGTATTAAATAATATACCGGATAAGCTTAGAGTAGAGCTTTAGTTACTCGGTTCGGTCGAACTAACTGCATGACGTATAATCAATATTTCCATACGTATACATGTATTGCTATTTGAGCAATTATGACCGTATCTTTGGGTAACAGTTATTAGCACTTGGCCTGCAATGATCTATTATATATATTGATGATGTACGGTTTTTGAAGGGGGTGGCCTCGACCCCTACATATCTATTGACGAGTAAAAATAAAACCTGTAGAACGGAAAATAAGTTTGTTGTTTTACACTTGACGCTTTCACTCTTGATGCTGTAATTAAATACATTCATAGAAGTAATGTGTACTACTACTTCTAATAATGATGTAAAATCTAACATTTATCAGGCCGTGTGTATTGTTATTCATTTTTTGAAAACGTTAAGCTTGTAATGTTTAGGTAAAGATAATAGTCTGTTCTGTTCTGGTGCTGGATCCTATATTTTTACAGATTGGCTTTACTATTCCGATTAGCAATAGTTCGGGTAAGTTATATTCAACAGACTGCACTCAGCTACAATCGTGGTACTCGACATGATTTTTATCAATTCATTTGTAATTTTTAATTCATACGACGATTTGGCATTCTTAAACAAGAGGGCCAGACGCCCACGGTCGCTCACGTGAGACTTCGGGGAACTGAACTGCTCTCAGCAACTTTTTTAAAGATGTTTTTGAACTCATTTTCAAACATGCCCAAAATATTAACTAGAGATTTAACAAGGTTTTACTATAGCCATATAAGGAAAAATGCCCCGCCTCCCTGGCAGCCATGTTTTTTTTACCAACCGGAACTATTTTCGAAGTCGTAAAAGATGTAAGTAGAAAAATTTTGTGACCAAGTTTCATAAAGATCGGACAATAAATGGGGCCCCTGGAGTGTTAACCAGGTTTAACCATAGCCATTTAAGGTAAAACTCCACGTTTCCTGGTGGCCATGTTTTTCAACCAGCCGGAACCATTTTCAAACTCGTTCAAGATATTTTTGGGACAAAGCTTCTGACCGAGTTTCATAAAGACCGGACAATGTTAACACGGTGAATGTTGACGCCGCACAACGGACGACGGACAAAAGCTCAAAATGAGCACATTTTGCTCATGTGAGCTAAAAAAAGTTGTTGTTTTTTGAGGATAATAAAGACTGTAGAAGGTTCAAACTATGTGGATGGTTGGCGTGCAACTACAGGGGGATACGTGTATATATTTTTGTGTGTGAGTTTTACGTTTTTAAATAAGGGTTACACTTGCTAAATAGTTGGTTATTTACCGATGGTTTTCTTAGTAAGATTATTACGATATCTCCAATAGCCTTCAGGTCAATTTTAAATCACTGAACGTGTTCTTTTTTGCTGTGTATTGATGTTTCGATATGGATTTTTTCTGCACGTGTCTTAAGTGCCTTCTGTGTTAGTTAACCTTTTTGTTTATATTTTATTTATTTATATGATACGCTATGCGTGCACATATATATTTCTAAAGGTTACGGTGACATTGAGGCTCGAACCATTTTGAAAATGGGATTTACCTTTTTTGTTTGTTTTTAACATTTTCTGGCAACATATTACAAACAGCGACCACCCGGGAACCGTCATCTAGATCAATGATTCCAACTTTTTTTTAATTGTTGTAACATTGTTGTTAATTTTAAAATAAATAACAAAATAGTTCAAAATTCGTAAGGTCCGTTACTCACATCTTGGCCGATCCTTCCGTTAAAAATAATCATGAAAGCATATAAGAAATCACTTGAATGGTATGTTAACAATATTCAGGGCACGAAAAGTTTTCAAGTTTTAATTAGAACGCGAACATACGCTTGTATTCTGAAGTACGAAGAAGATCAAAGAAGAACATCGTGCTAATCGATATTGACTTCCGGTGTGTTTAACGGACGTTGAGTGACGCTTCCGGTTCGATTACCACCATTAGTGGTCGACAAAAATTGGCTTTGCATATCACATAGTGCTTTTGCCTGCTATTGGTGATGGTATTCTGTGCTCTTTCTTCATAGCCAATCCTGAAAGACGTCTTAAAGGGGCCTTTTTACAGATTTTGGCATGTTTTGAAGTTTGTGATTTAATGCTTTATATTGATAATTGTAAACATTGGATCTCAAAGCTCCAGTAAAAAATCAAAAAAAGAATTTAAAAAAGAAAAAAAGGAAACCTCAACAGGGCTCGAACCACTGTCCACTGGAGTCCTGGAGTAAAAAAAAACTCCACGATCTAGACCACTCGGCCATCCTTCCAGATACAAAACCAAACGTACTTCATACTCAATATAAGTAATCCTTGTAGTTTCACAAAATATAGCGACAACAACAAAACTCTCCAAATTATTTATTCATTTCTCGTTGCAACGCTTTATAATTTTCAGGTTTTTAAATCGTCAAAAGGTGCATACAATGGCTATTTAAGAGGATCGTAAATGTTCAGTATTACTGTTTCCTCGCAAATATCATAACTAAAACGAAAATTTGCGAATCCGAAACAATTTTTTTCAATTTTGTTAATTTACTCAAACGTGAAAAGGCCCCTTTAAATCACGCACGCAACATAAGCGAAGTAAGTGATTATCCATCAACAGACGTTAAGTGCTTTTTATAATAATTCAACGTTTTCCCAGCGTTCGTTGACATAAGACAATACATTTAAGTGGGCTATAAAAAATCATCTTTTCAAACTATTTAGGCTGTAGTATAACAACATCAATGGTTCATTTATAACAGGGACGCCTATTCACGTTGCCGAGACCTTTCAAAAAGTTTCAAAAAGCTTTGGTCTTAACTTGGTCTTTAGAGAACATATTGGCGTGTTGAACAAGTGTTTACAGTTTGCAATGATGGAAGCATTAAGTCCATCGAATTACATCGGAGTTAGTAAAAACATGCGGTAAAATTATTTGAAATCAATACATTTGCTCTATTTGTGTTCACTCGGCAAAGGAGCAGGGTGCAATACATTTGCTCTATTTGTGTTCACTCGGCAAAGGAGCAGGGTGCAATACATTTGCTCTATTTGTGTTCACTCGGCAAAGGAGCAGGGTGCAATACATTTGCTCTATTTGTGTTCACTCGGCAAAGGAGCAGGGTGCAATACATTTGCTCTATTTGTGTTCACTCGGCAAAGGAGCAGGGTGCAATACATTTGCTCTATTTGTGTTCACTCGGCAAAGGAGCAGGGTGCAATACATTTGCTCTATTTGTGTTCACTCGGCAAAGGAGCAGGGTGCAATACATTTGCTCTATTTGTGTTCACTCGGCAAAGGAGCAGGGTGCGTTACGCTGCTATTCATCTCTTGATCTTTCAATTGAATTGGAAGGGTAATGTTTATTAATACAAGTAAACAGTAGTGGCAGATGTACTTTTTCTAAGCAGAACACATGTCAATTAAGTGTCACTTTTTAAAAGAAAATTTGTATAAAATGGCAATATTGTAAAAAAAAAGTTATAGCAGTATTTTATTACAAAAATAGTGCATTAAATGTTAATTACATGAACAGTATTGGCATTGTATTTTTCTGCATTTAATGCAGATTTTATAAGCTTGAAATTGCAGGCAGGACATACTTTTAACAGACAAACATGTATTTTTCTGCTATGTTCCAGCATTTATACACTTTCATGTGTTTAAGTGTATTTTTCATCTTCACAAATACACTTTACCTGAAAATAAGTATCTTTAAGCGCTTTTTAGTGTGTTTTAAGCAGATTTTCAAATGCATTTATACACTCTTTACACTCAATAATAAGTTATTAATGTGCATCGAAAACCGTGTCATATGCATACAAGTGCCTATTTAAGAGCAGTTGGCCTAATATGGTCTTTTTGTGGAAAAAATAATGCATTTTGTATTGCTGTTACTTTTAAAATATAGCTTTCCATACAGTTCAATGCAATGTTCAATTATATACACTATGAAAAGTTCGAACAAGACATCAATCTTGGAATAATCTTTTCAATAAAGAATAATATGCTGTTTTAATGTATACGTGTAATAGACATTTGCATATAAAAACTGATTTTACATCAAAACTTAATGTTTTATTAGATTTTTTGAATAATTCAAAAACGTGTCAATGCATGCAGGATCACAGTTTATTGTTCGCGTAGCGTAGCGAACAGCTAATGTTGTTGCTGAAAATTTCAAGTCGGTTCGCTGCTATCTACGGAAAGCTTACTACCCGCCACACGCCGTTTCCGCGCGATAAAGAGTTGTATAATTTATGCAAGAGGTTTGAGTTCTCCAACTATATTCATTCACAAATAGAAACATTATGTGAATATCATGTTAAATGGAATAGTCACGAACGGAGCTTATATAGAAAAGAATCAATAAACAATGATTGTATTAGACGTGTCACGGAAGAGATTGTTTATGAATGATTAAAATATTCCACTTTCTGCTGCGTTTTATTGACGTAGAAAAGGTCATTCAAAATCCAAGGCTATTATTAGATTCGGGAAAACAACGCAATAGTATAAGGTTACGCTTGTCTATATTCTCAATTTATAAAACGTTGAACGTGAGTTCAACAATAACTTCAGGGATACGATAGACAACAACAAAAATGCTTCATAATCGCTAAAATCGAATATAACAAACAATTAAATATAACACGAATGATCTGTTTCGTAACCTCGTTCATGCTTCTACAGCGGGGATTTCTGGGAAACGTTCTTTTGTTCTAAACAGATAGCGGCGATCTTTTGTATTTAAGGGTGCTTACAACGCAATAATAGAAGGTTAAGCTTGTTTATATTCACATTTCTCAATTTATAAAACATTGGACATGAGTTCACCAATAACTACAGGTATACTATAGACAACCACAAAAATGCTTTAGAATCGCTAAAACCGAAAACATCTAAATATAACAAGAAAATATTTTTAAAATGTAGTCGGCGTAATCGCTTACTTCGAAATAAAGTTTGCAATTTACTTTTCTAAATAAATAAAATAAAATGAAAACCAAAGTTTAACAATTGTGTTTTTGTTTTTTCACTTGTAAGTTGCATATTCACCGCATGAAATGTGTGTTATCATTGTCAAACCACACATTAGTGTAAGTAGATAAAAAATATACTACGGGAGTGCACGTCATATGTGTCCTCACATGCCTTATTATGAGTATATTTCTTCTCTATCGAAATATATCGAATATTTAGTTATTACTTAAATGTCAAGTCAGTTCGGCTTATCTACGGAAAGCCTACTACCCGCCACACCTGCCGTATCCGCGAGAGAAAGAGTTGTATAATTTATGCAAGAGGTTTGAGTTCTCCAACTATATTCATTGGTGATTCACAAATGGAAACATTATGTGAATATCGCGTTACGTGTGGCGGAAGAAATTATTTATGAATGATTAAAACAGTCCACTATCTGCTGCGTCTTAATGACGTATTACAGGTCATTCATAATCCGAGGCTATTACTAGATTCAGGAAAACAACGCAATAGTATAAGGTTACGCAGAGACGTAGGTAATCTACGTCTCTGGGTTACGCTAATCTATATTCTTAATTTATAAAACGTTGAACATGAGTTCAACAATAACTTTAGTGATACGATAGACAAAAACAAAAATGCTTTATAATCGCTTAAACCGACTATAAAAAAACAATTAAATATTAGTAAAATTATCCGTTTCGTAATCTCGTTCATGCTTCTACAGCGGGGTTATATTTGACATTTCTGTGAAACGTTCTTTTGTTCTCAACACATACCGGCGATCTTTTGTATTTACGGGTGCAAACAACGCAATAGTAAAAGGTTAAGCTTGTTGATATTCACAATTCTCAATTAATAAAACGTTGAAAATGAGTTCACCTATTACCACAGGTTCACAATAGACAACCTCTAAAATACTTTATAATCGTTAAAACAGAATATTTAAAAAACAACTACATATAACAAGAAATATCTTTTAAAAAGGTAGTCGGCGTTAATGCTGACTTTGAAATAAAGTTTGCAACTTACGTTTCTAAATAAATAAACTGAAAACAAAAGTTTAACTATTATGTTGCGTTTTTTTCACTTGTAAGGCGCATATTCACCGCATGAAATGTGTGTTATCATTGTCAAACCACAAATTAGTGTAAGTATATAAAAAATAAAACTACGGGAAAGCACATCATATGCGTCCTCACATGCCTTATTCTGAGTATATTTCTCCACTATCGAAATATATCGTATGTTTATATTTGATTTAAACGCAGTTTTCTTTCGACACATTTAAATCACACTTTCATAGCCGCGTCATGAGAAAATGGGTCTTATGCGTTTCGGCCAGGGTATCTTAAACTCAACATGTGCATATACATATATATAGGTACAAATCTCATTGCGAATTGTAAATGGCACATTTTTGAACAATGCTTTTCGATACAAAATTGAATTCAAAATAGCAAATTTGTAAATAAGGGCAGCCTATCAAGACGTTCGGGAACGATTTCCAGACCCTCTGAAGAATATTAACCGTACCCGGGGTACATAGAAGTTAACTTAGGGCAACCCGGGGTACATGTAAGTAGTACCCGAGCCGACAATTACCAATCGAGGACTGGGATGTCACGGGTTCGATCCCCAATGTTCTTTTAAACTCTCCCAAAGACACCAAGTACTGGTTCTTGGCTCAGGAAAGTCATTCAAGAGCATTTCAAATAACTAGTAAGTACTTACTAAATACCTAATTACAGTTTAATTCATTTTATTTTGAATCAAGCAAATGTGAACAAACATTATAAATACTGTATACAATTTACATATTCTTCTACTTAAAAATAAATAATCATGATCATTTAATAATGATAATGATATATTTTAATTCTAAATGATAATAATTAAACAAAACATGTCAATTATTTTTTTTATTAAGATACAGCAAATAATATCAGACACGTAAATGAATTAAATTAATAATCAACCCAGACATTATTTGATTTAATTTTTAATACATAACCTATCATCATAGGTATTTTAAGCCAGTACTGCGATCGGAAATCTAAAGACTGTTTTGCATGAAAATTCCATCGTCTACATGATCGATTCGCTTCCTCAAACTAAACAAATATTTCCTGTGTACCGGAACATCGCGAAACGTAATGCATCCAGTATCACTTTCGGTTTGGTTGGTTACGTAAATACAGTGATTTTTTTTTCAAAAAGGACACTAAAATGATCGAATAATGTTGGGGAACTATACAGCCTTATAACAATAGACGTATAACCTTTTTAGTGAGTTTTGTGAGTGCAGTTTTTGGCACCAAAACGTACTTTAAACTTGCACGTGCAAATATTATCTACGTAATACAATACGTCATAACCTTTATCGCTTGTTTATAATTGATCATGATGATAGTTCCGTCTTCATTGTGCCATCGTTTAGTGTGAAGAAATGTTTTGAGACATTCCAAAGTTGGTATGTAGGGCCTTTCTTTTACTTATAAAAACATGGATAACATATATCAAGTAATGTAAGAAATTTAAGGTAACATTTCGAGTTAAAGAAATAATATGTAGACTATATTGCCTCTTCGTGAGTACATTCTACATTATTTACGAAATCTCCAATGCAAAAATGCAATCTCGGTTGTATTCGAGCTATATCTTTCAACACTTTTATTTAAATGTTATTTTAATAATCCATCATAGACAGAGTGCTAAACACACAATCATGTCATATTTAACTGCATCCTTGAAATAAACAATGAAACCCAGCGATACACTTGAAACGATAACGCCGATTAAAATTGTAACCGAGTATCGGGTTAAACGTAGATTATTTAACCCTTCAAAACATTTCCACGATGAACACGATTGGTATGATATACTTTAACGAGTATTGCACGGTATGATATTGTAAAATCACCTGAATAACTTCACCATCAAGACCACGATTTCAAATGTGCCGTCAATTTTGAAAGTGGTAACACTGCTTACCAAGGTTTTGGCACATTTTGTGCTCAAATGGTTGCTTCCCTTGTTAGTAGATTTAAGCTTCATTTAGTTGCAACTATAGACAAAAAAACACGTATTCAGGATAAAAGGTACATGTCACGTGATAAGCAACTGTAGTTTTAATAGCCCCGCAGTTGTATTGCACTGTCTTTGCTTAGTACCAAACAACTGATTATGTTCTAATTGGATTCAAAAGCATCAGCATGTGGCAATTATCAAACAAATTGAACTCCTCTTCTCATTAGTGAGTGTTAAATAATGCCGTAGAGTGTATTTTCCGATTTTGAATTGGAGGGCCCCTAATATTTATTTTCTCGGTAGAATCTTTATTTTAGCATAACTACCCCTTAAAATAAGAACAGTGCGTTAATTCTCGTGAAACATTTTTAAGCATTTAGCGTTCTTTTTATATATTACACTTACCGGTAATTGTTATATTACACTTACCGGTAATTGGTTTTTTACACTTACAGGTTATTGTTTTTATTACGCTTACCGGTAATTGTTTTAACAGAGAATAATAGATTAGTGTTGATTATAGATCAGGTTTATCATGCGAGGCTTAGAAAACAAAAAGCACGAGCCTTGGCAAGTGCTTTTTCATTTTCGTGCCGAGCATGATAAACCTGATTAATAATCAACACTAATCTATTATTCTATTTATCCCACTTTTTATTTTGTAAACCTTTTTGTTTAAACAAAATTAGTTTGACTGGATAATTTCGCTGGATTTATGACGTCATTTCGTCGAAATATTGACGGCCTTTTAATCAACGGGGCTTTAATCAACCGAATTCGCTGTAAAAGTGGGATAAATTACACTTACCGGTTATTGTTTTTATACTTGTTGAGCAAATGTTTTAACACACAGGTGGAAGTAACGTACCCTGGATAGTATTTTTATTTTTTATTTTTTAGGAGCCCAATATATTCAAATAAATATATAAAATCATGTTTAATGAGAAAAAAAATGACAAAGAGCCATGAAAAAAAATCCCCACCCTCTGATATTGGAATCATAACAAGGTCATTAACTAGAATTTATCATAGACCTGTCTTCGCTGACCGCAAAAATGTCAAAAGTAGCTTTAATCAAAAGCATCCATTGATCCTCCTATGGGCAATTGGACAACCTTTCAAGAAAAGTTAACTTCAAAAATATCTGTCCAGCCGTTAACTCACAGTCGGTCAAAAACCGAACAATAGTTCGAGTCCGTTTGTCAACCCGAATAAATCTTCTACAGACTTTCAAACAATATTTTAGAGTTTTTGCCCCTTAATCGATAGCTCGCGTCCTATTCCTTTGAAACAACGAAGCGCGTCAAATAATGCATGCATATGCAACCACTTACCCCTAAAAACTAATTCCAAAATGTTATATTTTCTTTGCAACAACTGTTTTAACTCTAAATTTGATTTACTTGAAAACGAAAGTAGCCATCGCTCTTGAACCCGGCTTAGCAGTGAATTACACTGACAGAGCCAGGCACATAAATATCCAATCAACAACAACAACGATGTTTTAATAAATGTGAATAAATGGAAATTACTTATCATTCTGATTGTATTGGAATAAGTTTTTAGGGGTAAGTGGTTGCATATGCATGCATTATTTGACACGCTTCGTTGTTTCAAAGGAATAGGACGGGAGCTATCGATTAAGGGGCAAAAAATAAAAAATATTGTTTGAAAGTCTGTAGAAGATTTATTCGTGTTGACAAACGGACTCGAAATATTGCTCGGTTTTCGACCGACTGTGAGTTAACGGCTGGACAGATATTTTTGAAGTTAACTTTTTTTGAAAGGTTGTCCAATTGCCCATAGTAGGATCAAGGGATGCTTTGGATTAAAGCTATTTTTTACATTTTTGCGGCCCGCGAAGACAGGTCTATAATAAAGTCTAGTTGATGACCTTGTTATGATTCCAATATCAGAGGATGGGGATTTTTTTTCATGGCTTTTTGTCAATCTTTTTCTTATTAAATATGATTTTATATATTTATTTGAATATATTGGGCTCCTAAAAATATATATATGAACAATACTATCCTGGGTACGTTACTTCCACCTGTGTTTTAACATTCATATTTTAGATTCATGGGGGGGGGCATAGAGACTGGCTCTATTTACAATATATTACCAAAAGATGAGTAGATACAAAAAAATGCAAGCATGTTAACGGTTTACTTAAGAAATTACAAAATGTACTCTTTGTTGAAAATTGCAAGCAAATGATCAGTTTGAACATCGATGAGAAAAGCATAAAATAATAAATATTTTAAACTAGGTTTATACTATTTTCTCTATTTCAATTAACTTTACTTTACATGTTTGTGCATTTTAAATGCAAGCAAGTAAGCTGCCTACTGTCACTGAATAAAAGTGGTGTATGGTAATTTCATGTAAACTCGAGATATTGAGTGGAAATAGTTTTGTTTTGTTTTTTCGCTATAGAAACATAGACTTCACTCTGACTGGTCCCATATGCAAAAGCTTCTTAGAAGACTAAATTGTGCAACTTTTTTATCAAACCAGTGTTTTATTTTTACTGTAACTGTTAAATGAAATTTTCCAAATAATTCCTGATATTATTTACGGTAATTCCATGTAAACTCAAGTTATTAAGTGGAAATAGTTTTTTTTCTTTTTTTCGCTACAGCTACATAGACCTTGCTCTGACTGGTCCCATATGCAAAAGCTTCTTAAAGGACTCAACTATGCAACTATTTGATCAAACAAGTATTTTATTTACTATAACTGTTTAATGAAATTTTCCAAATTATTCCTGAGCGAATGACATACAAACACGTTTTTAATTTGATTTAGGCTAACAAACAACTGTTTGTGAAAATTGGTGCTGTAAGGCTCAGGACGTAGATATATTTCGGGGGTTAATAGAAAATTGTCCCCCTTTGCAAAAGTGATGTAAAACCAAAGCCGATCATAATATTTACCCTTCCCCTCAATAGTACCGACTACCCTATTATTCAATAATAAAGCACCATTATTTTTTTCTAATTGGCCATGTTTTCTTTTTAAAGAAGCAATTCTCTGAATCGCCATGAATACGCCGATCTGTATGACACTGTGTCTGCATGTACTCGCCGTGTTGGGACAACCTGCGATTGGACAACTTGCGACGGGACAACCTGCAACGGGACAACCTGCGACGGAACAACTTTCGATGAAACAACTTGAGTCCTATTATGACGAGCTGGCTGACAGTAAGGTAGGACGTGAATGTTTAACAATGGATATAAGCTGTAATTAAATCTAGATATAATTTGCGACTTTAGCAAATACAGCTCATCATAAAAAAAACAACAACAATGAAGCATTCATAAATACACAAGCGTCACAATAACAACAAAAATTTTATTCATTAAAAAAATTATGAATTTTGTGAGACTGTAATGTGTCAGTAAAGTCTCTTATCTTTGTAACAAAGTTGAGTGAATGTTTAAAATCTGTTACTGATTGATATCTCTCTGATGTCATTTGAGGAATGAAAGGCAAACTCGTTACATTCCACGCGTTACAAACTTAAACATGAAGAAATTGTCTAATAAGCTTAAAGTACTACTGTCATAAGTATTTACTCAGCTTTGTATCCAGTAGGGATAAATATAAATTTACACAGAACAAGTTCCACTATTTTCTGATAAATTTCGCCTAAATACGCCTTTTCAAAGTTTGTTTTAACAAATTAACTACATTTTCTTTCTATTTCTCAACACAAACCTAAGGAAAAGAAATAGACAGAAAATGTAGTTAATTTGTTAAAACAAACTTTGAAAAAGCCTATTTAGGCGAAATCTATACGAAAAGAGTGGAACTTGTTCTGTGTAAATAAATACTTACGTAAAATAATCATTATTTTTATAGTAAATTAGATAAACAATCTTGCAAGCTCGTTTACTTAAAAAAATAGAAATAATATCTTGTTGGAAAATGCAAGCCAATTATCAGTTTGAAAATCAATGTGCAATAAATTAATTAATAAATATTTGAAACCAGGTTTACATTATGTACTATTACTACTAATCTCTTATCTTAAGAAGATCACACATTCAGATAAACGCCTTTAAACAGCATTGTTATCTTTGTTGCATTGTAGTCATATGATTAACATATTTAGTCAAGTATATCACACACATTTAACAAAATAAACATTGACATTGAAACACTCACGTGCATGCGCTAGCACATGCATCTACACTCATATCACATTGTAATGTAACAAATTATTATTTAATAACAAATAAGGCACACGCAAATCAACGTAAATAAGGTAAAAAGGAGCGTGTCGATGCAAACAATCATATGCTGTGAAAGTTGACAGATGTGAAGTATTTACACTGATCTTAAAATTTAAACGATCTTCCATTCAAGTTCTTAACAACTTACCTTTAGCAGAACTTACAGGAATTATTTAATGGAATGTTGCGTACAAGACCCAAACTACTGTGTCATTGTCACATTTAAGTCTTTAGGAGTGTTGTGATTTTAAATAACTTGGCAGTTGTTAAAAGCACGCATAGTTTATTGAATACTATGGCGCACACAATGACCAAGTCCCTAGGTCAGACGTATAGGTCACAATACAGGATTAAAGGTAAAATAAGGTTGAGACTTTGTACACTCTACAACTGACAAAAGCACTCTATTGTCCTACGTAACTTTCTCACATTTGTACGTTTTTTTTCTTGCAATATAAACTCAAAATAAGAAACATGTTATACATGTATTTGAAAAAATAGTTAATACAACTCTATTTAATTCAATGCCAAATACATAAATATTTTATTTTTGTATTCAATTGTGTATCCCTTGAACTTTGTTATGTCAATTGTCTCTCAAAGCGCAAAAGGGTATCTATAGTTAATACTCAATACCTGTAACAACTTAAGCAGAGCCCAGCGCTGGTAGCTCTCGAAAAAAGTACGATACTCTCGAGGCAGAGGTAAATGCCCTGAATAAGACAGATGGATCTTGTGATTAATCTGTTTTTGACTTTGTAGATTTAATGTTTCATCATCCACAAAGTAAGGATGGAGGAGCATTACCTTTGTCTGACCATATATTAATTCAATCGCCGCGTTTGGTTTTTGAGGTCGAACGCATTTCCCCGACTTTATCTATATCTGTATCTATAAGACTCCAGACATTTTTTTCCACATGACTTTCTGTCTTTTATTTCAATATGTCTGTCTGTAATCCGGTATGTTGTTTCCGAACGTGAACTCGAGGACATATGTATAAAAACTAATTAAACTTTAAGCAGAATGTGAAAGACAAAAATGCACAGAAAATGAGGTTCTCTACCTGTTTAATTTACAGGACCTCATTAGCATTTGAAATCGCAATTTTCTAATAAGCTCTTAAGATGTTGACACTGTCAATTAAAGGGCGAAGGTTAAAGGTTTCGTCATTGTATTGTATTGACGATAGCAAGTGCACTAGACTGTTTGGTTACAAATAATGCTTTTTCATTCTAATATGCCATATTCGATCATAGTATACTAATCTTTTTTCTAATAGGTACATGGTTCCGTTCATGAATATGACGGTCACTGGCATTGGTCGACCACTCCATATCGCATGAAATAGTATGTCTATCTGCAAGTGAATGTCAGATCATATCCAATTGCCATGTAGACAATAGTTTTACATTATTATATACATGTACCCATCGTTTTTCTGCTATCAATAACACATACACCATGGTGTTGATTTCTCTGTCATTACAGGGCAAAATCGTCGAAACAGTTCCTCTGTTGCGTTCACTGCTCTACTGAGAAGCTTCGTAGAGGATATTGGCGTAGGCCAGAAAATAATCTTCTAAAATGTGGTCCTAAACAAAGGCGGTGCGTATAATCCATTGACCGGAGTCTTTACAGCGCCCATCACTGGCCTCTTTCTGTTTGTGGCAACGTTGTTAAACAGGCCCGCAGAAAAAGCAATGCACGCAGTACTTTTGCACTCCGGTAGAAATGTCGCCATTCTTCACGCGTCTGCAAAGATGTGGGACGAAGGTAGCCAAACTGTTATCATTCAGATGAACAAAGGCGAACACATTTGGATACAGAACATAAATCCATACCACAATATTCTTATTGGTCTGGGGTTCAGCTCATTTGCGGGGGTTCTTTTAGAATGAGAATGGAAAAAAATAGTGCGAACAAGTGCAAGAAGCTGATTCAAACTTAAGTAGCAAGCTCATACCCAATATATGTTTATTAGCCTATAACGTGACAATGCTGGTATTCTCGAGGAAAAATAAAGAAACATGTAAAAAAGTTTTAAGGACATTTTTTATATCCTACATAAATTATTTATGTTCTATGATAATAGACCAAGTGTCGTGTTTTTGTTATGCATAAACTTTTGTGTTTGTTATTATTGTATGTATGTTGCTGACCAGAATAAGTAAGAAATAGGAAATCCCACTATGGGCCCTATGGAAAAATAGTGACCAGTCAGACAGACGTTCAGCTTCGGTCCATTCGCAGTTAGTCATTATTATGCCATTGGGCCCAAAGTATGTTTCTTTATATTGTACCGAACATTTTCATCCTGGGTTTCAACCATTTCTTCTTGAACTATTGTTTTAGTTGCATCTTTGTGAAACCTGGACGTCATACGTTGTACTTGCGCATGCGCGGTCGATTTTTACCAAAAAAACGCTGACTGTCCTTTGTAATAAATCAGCCTATTATAAAAATAAAATAACGACGAGGCTTGCTGAGCTGTTCATTTATTTAGTTCAAGCCTGGGTTATTACAAAACGATAGAACATTTACCTGTTTAACTGGTATTTATACCTGCATTCACCCAGAATTAAAAAAAAACAACATAAAAAACAAGTAATTGCTAGGAGTCTTCATTTTTAGCGCGGATGAATATTGTTTTATGTTTGACGCCTTAGAATAGTTTTTTGCTGTTTGTGTTGCTATTTGATTCTTGAATGTAATACAAATTATCATAAGATTGTGTGATATGTGCAATATTTTTCATTTAACAATGATGGCGTCATACTTGAATCCAAGTAATAATATAGACCCCAAAGAATTGACTGATAAAACACCAACTGACCTTAGTTATGGAAAATGTAAAGCAGGCAGCTTTGTTCCAGGTCTAGATGCGTATTTGATTTAATAAAAGTTATTAGTTACCTGTCCAAATACTCTTGATTGCCTCTATGGAAGTTTACGGAAAAAACGGTCATATAGATAAAGAAGGACACATTTATGTGACATTCACTCTTTAAGAATAATCACAGAAAGACATGTTGGTTTCTGCTACTTGCTGTTTGCGTTATAACGGTTGTACTTACTGTTACCGATAGCCATTAATGATATAATGTCATATACCACATCCACTTATCACAAATACCTGTGCTTTTTAACACACGTCCTTGTTTAAAACGATTCTGTGTAGCGCCCTTGGCCCTAAATAACACAACCTTGTAAAATTTGTATTTATAGTGATACGTATACCTATTTGTCTTGCCGCAGGAACTCCGTAATATTTCCGTTTACGCAAAGTTTCTGGTATCTTCCGTCACGGTGTGAATGCATGCATTTTATTAACATGTCCTGCTCGAAGCATTTTGTTTAAGAGGGTTTCAGAAACAAAAAATGTACCTTTCCGACCTCTTTTGTGATAACAATTATCATTTGTTTAGCTCTGGCTCTAGTTTAATGTGTGTTTGTGATGTTATTCTGTGTGTTTGTGGTGATATGCTGTGTGTTTGTGATGATATGCTATGTTTTTTCATAGTCTGCTGTGTGTTTGTCATGGTATGCTGTGTGTTTGTAATGGTACGATGTGTATTTGTCATTGTTTACTGTGTTTTCATTGAAATGATGTGCGTTTAAATCATATGATATGTGCTTATAATTGTGTGCTGTGAACTTGTCATAGTATGTTGTGTGTTTGTTCTGGTATGCTTTGTGTTTGTGATGATATGCGGTGTGTTTGTCAGGGTATGTTGTGTGTTTGTCATGGTATGTTGTGTGTTTGGGATGGTACACTACATGTTTTTGATGTTATGCTGTGTGTTTCATTGAAATGATCATGGTATAAATCATATGATATGTTCTTATAAAAGTATTATGTGTGCTTGCCATAGTCAGATGTGTGTTTGTCAATGGCATGCTGTGTGTTTTTGATTTAATGTTTTTGTGTTTTTCATGGTATGCCGTGTGTTTGTCAAGGTATGCCGTTTGTTTGTCAGAGTATGATGATTGTTTGATGTACTATCCTGCGGATCTAAACAACACGATGTCCTTTTCATTCGCTATGATGTAAGTTGGCGTTATTTTTATTCGGAACACTCGGTTCTTTTCACAGATTTAATGGTTACGTATTAAGTTTGTCCGTCCGTATTTTTGTCTGTCTGTGTGTCTTCCTATTTGTCTATTTGTATGTCTATCTGTTCATTTTTCCGTCCGTCCGTCGTTCCATCCGTATGACTGTATGTCTGTTTCCTGTCTGTCTGTCTGTCTGTCTGTCTGTCTGTCTGTCTGTCTGTGTCTGTCTGTCTCTCGATTCATCCGTCCGTCCGTATGTCCGTCCGTCCGACGTCCTTATTTCCGTCTTTCCTTACGTTCGCCTGTCTGATTGTCTGTGTGTTTTTCTGTATGTTTTGCCTGTCTCTCTGTCATTTCGTGGGCTTGAATTTCCAAATCCGGCGTGCCAATGTGCCTGAATTACCAAATCTCTCATGCCAACGTGCATGAAGTTCATTATCTGGCCTACAAATGTGTCTTAATTTCCAAAAATGGCGTGCAAATATGCATGAATTTCCAAATATGGCATTCAAATGTCCCTGAATTTCCAAATCTTGCGCGTCAATGTGCCTGAATGTCCAACTCTTGCGTGCCAATGTGTCTGAATTTCCAAATCTGGCGTGCCAATGTACCTTAATTTCCGCATCTGGCGTGCCAATGTGCCTGAATTTCCCAATCTGGCGTCCCAATGTGCCTGAATGTCCAAATCTGGTGTGCCAATGTACCATAATTTCCAAATCTGGCGTGCCAATGTACCTTAATTTTCGCATCTGGCGTCCCAATGTGCCTGAATTTCCAAATCTAGCGTGTAACTGTGCTTTGATTTCCAAATTCAGCGTGCTAATGTACTTTTATTTCCATATCTGGCGTGCCAAAGTTCCCGAATTTCCAAATCTGGCATGCAAATATGCCTGAATATCCTAATCGGGCTTGCCACTGTGTCTTAAAAGGGCCTTTTCACGTTTTGGTAAATTGGCAAAATTAAAAAATAATGTTTTAGATTCGCAATTTTCGTTGTAGTTATGATATTTGTGAGGAAACAGTCGTACTGAACATATGCCATGCTCTAAAATATGTTAGATTGTTAATGGATTAATAATCGCTTTATGAAATGTTGTATATGCCGCTTAATTTTTAATAAAATGTAAAAATATTTGAAGAACAATACGAACAAGAGAACAAGCACATGCGCATAGTAACAAATCTTTGCAACCAATCAGAAGGCCGATAATATCAGACATTTTTTTATGAAACAGATTACTACAGGGGGCTAAGTCTAGCCAGTATTTTGTCAAAACTTTGCCGATTTAAATGCCGTTTTTCTTGTTATGTCCAAGAATACATATAAAATATAGATTGACATAAAACACATCCGTGGTTTTGTATTTGTTCACTTCCATAATTCGTATGTATTCATTTAGAGGGCTTATACTACGGATAGCCGTGCTACATTCCGAAATAGACGCCATTAAATATGAAATAATTGCGGTTTAAAAAGATTAGGTTACATGTGTCCTTACTTCAATGACAGGTTAATTCATTTAAATGAGTCCTTGCCGAATCGTTCGATGAATGCATTAAAGGAAATGTCTCAGATTATATTAGACACTCCCAGTCTTAAAACGTCGTATGAAATATTGAAGAACATGACAAAATCAAGTGATAAAATAGTTAAGAGTGGCAAATATGCCATGTATTACGATGTATACCTAGACGGCATAATATTTCGTCTTTTGCGACGTGGACTCCTGTTTAAAAGGATGGGTGGTTATACAGAGGAGGAAAGACGGGTCTGTAGATTTCAATCGCACTTGGGCAGAGTGCAAAGCTGGCTTCGGTGACTTGAGTGATTATTTGGGTTGGGCAATTAGCATATCTACCAGCTGACTAAGAACAACCGAAAGAACTTAGGATTGATATGGAGACGTTCGATCGACGAAAGCTATATTTGCTGTATTCTGAGTGTAATATTTCATCAGAGTCAGAGAATTTTACGCTCCCTCTTGCCGGATACATTGGAAACGGTTAAGTGACTGATGAATGTTTAAGTCACTACGGTTTTCCATTTTTAACTTTCGATGCAGATTTTACCAGAATAAATGTTGCTGTGCATAAAATTTAAAAAAGGTTTGTAATACGGTGACTGTTAACTTTCAAATCTTAACGGTAAATACTACACAGAAAATGCACCAGGTTTTTAATTAATTCTGTGGTTCACGACCACAGAGTCTAACAGATCTGTAAAATTTGTGAAAATGAGCATACGCTATGAATTCAGTTTTAGAACTTGATACAACTTGATAAATCATGTCAATTAGAGCAAATAAACATTATCTCTCTATTGAGCTTGTTTGTTTATGTTGCGATGTATATTAAAACATTTAAATATATTTTTAATTTAAACACATTTAATGTATAAAAAAAAAAAGAATCACAAACCGGTGAAAAACCTTGTCGCTTATTGATTTTTTCATGTTTCATATTGTACTGTATTTAATTGACATAATGTACTTAATATTTTTGTGTGAAGCGTTTAAACTTCTTAATCATTTAAATTTGTTGTGCTATATCTAAATCCAGCCGTAGTAAATTTTGGTTTCTATTTGCTTCTTTTCCTCTTATATTAAGCAAATGTCTTAACTTGGGTGAACAACGTTGAAAATAAAGCTCAACTTGATCGTCATATGAGTCGCGTTCTGAGAAAAGTGTGCATAATGCACTTGCACTTGCGTAATGTGTCGTCCCAGATTAGCCTGTGCAGTCCGCACAGGCTAATCAGGGACAACACTTTCCGCTTTTATGGTATTTTTAGTTTCAGGGACGTCCATCCTTACCGAAAATCAAGTTTAGGCGGAAATCGTCGTCCCTGATTAGCCTGTGCGGACTGCACAGGCTAATTTGGGACGACACTTTACACGCGTGCATTTGTTCAATTTTCACAGAACAAGACACATATGTTGTTTTTTCTTGCCTTATAATTCAATCACACTGAACGTTAACTTAGTTTCATCTAGACGTGGTATTTATGTTCTCCGCACGCACGTTCGGTAAGACAGGCGGACGACTACAAGGGTGCCTCTTCAATACATGCCAAAATCTGTTAGACGGCCCCTTTAAACGTAACAGTAGCGAAAATAATTAATGTTTCAGATCTGACCAGAGTATGCTGTTGTTGCAGTGAGTCTGATATTTGACATATCAGCATTTAAATAAAATTTATGGATGTGTAAGTTCGAATCTAACATGTTGTTCTTCAGAGTTTATTTTCAGGTCCATGCGCGCCCCTTCACGGAGTCATTATGGATGGACCTGCAAAAATTCTAACAGGCAAAATAATGTGTCTTAATACTGAGTTATTGTAATCAGTCTATGTCCGGCGAATAATTTAATATTCTTAACATTTTTTAAGAATATCATATTCTTTAATTTTATAAAATGCAAATTAAATATAACAGCATCGCAAAAACAAATGATATACTAGTATATTATTTCCGTCGTAAAAAAGTTTATGTTAACCCATTTATGCCTAGCGTCTAGAAAAAAAGGCTTTGGCAAACAGCGTAGACCCAGATGAGACGCCGCATGATGCGGTGTCTCATCGGGGTTGCGCTGTTTGCTAAAAGGAATTTCTGTAAGAAATATTCTAAATATAAAAATAACTATGCTAGACATCCCTTATTTTGGAAATAAATTGGAACAATTTAGAAGGATGGGAGAGTCCACTATGCTAAAATGGGTTAACGTTATCGATGTCTATCCTACGCTGAGGCAAGGCGAAGCAATGGCCTCCACTTAAGTTTGAAAAGTGAACAAAAGTTGAGCAAATATATTGATTTCACATTATTTTCCCGCATGTATTCACTCAATCCGATTCTATCCGATGCATTTATTTTCTCCCGTCATTACCAAATGTTAACACTTGTTCATAAGACCAATAGTTTTCTCCAATGACCGAGATTGGAACAAAGCATGGAGTTAAACTTTTTAAAAGGTCTCGGCAAGGTAAATACACGTCCCTTTAATAAATAAACCATTGACGTTTTAATAATCCAGCCTAAATATTTTGAAAAGATGATTTATTATAGCCTACTTTAATGCATTGTCTTATGACAGCGAACGGTGGAAAATCGTTGAATTATTATATAAAGTACTTAATGTCTGTTGATTGAGTTATCCATTTTCGCTTATGTAAGATGAGTGAATAACGAATCGTCTGTGAAGAAAGTGCACTGATTATCATCACCAGTTGCACGGAAACGGAATTCCGTTATATGCAAAGCAAATGTATGTCGACCACGAATGGTGGTAATCGAACCGGAAGCATCACTCAACGTAAGTTAAACACACCGGAAGTCAATATCGATTGACACAGTGTACTTCTTTGATCTACTTTGTGTTTCAGAATACAAGCACATATTCGCTTTCTAATTAAACATTGAAAACTTCTTGTGCCTTGAATAATGTCAAAGACCTATAGATAACATGTTATCTATAGGTCTTTGATAATGTAAACATACCACTGCTCATGTGCTAGTATGCTTATTCTTAACCCTTTCAGTGCGGGAACCGAATTTGGAAGGCCTTTGTAAACAGTTTGGATCCAGATGAGACGCCACAGAACGTTTTTCAGTAAGCAATTTCAAGACTTTATTCCCTCCATTCCCTTTCCAGCGAACACAGCTGTTGGTCCTACCAACATGAGGACACCCGTAGAACGTATGCTAGCAGAATGCGCCGGATTTATCTCGGTTCTGTAGCGACTCTTTTTGTAATGGAGAGCCAAAATCCGATACGCGAGCCATGATATGCATTATGTTAGAGCCATCGCCTATGCATGAATCGACTTTAAGTCCATACTCGACAATACGATGATCATAACGCGATCGTACAATGATGACAGTACGATGACGATAACGAGGCAACACAAATGCACGATGGCTATTGCCCAAAAACACGACAGAGAGATGCCGATAACACAAAATACCGACAGTTCGATGACACAGATTCGATACTACGATAGTACGATGAAGATAACTCGGTATTAGTTCATGCTATTACCATCATGGTGTCGCGTTATCGTCATATGTCGAGTATTCGTCTTCATACTTTCGAGTATCAACTGAAAACTCGTTAGTCTTTCTGCGTGTATGTGTATTCTGACAAAAAGATCACGATGTCTTTATAATTTTTTACCCTTCAGAAAAAATGGACCTTTTCTCGGTCACGCGATTTTGTCAAGGGACAAAATATTGTTTTTGTAATTGATTAATTTAATCAAGGACCCACATAAAATATGTCATGTTCCTTGATTTAATTAACCAGTTAAAATTAAACTTTGCAGTTAAAACTGTCTTAGTAGTTTCATTCGCAGAGTTTGTTGCAAGTTAACGTTGGTAGATAAGCAACCTAAATACGCATACAAAGAAATGAGTGTTGCAACAAGTATAAATCTTGTACTGATTCGTCTTTGCATGTAACTGTACAAATATATATTTTGAATGAATATTCCTGAATTGAAGGCTTCAAATTCATGATCAGTGTCATTTGCTGATGACCTCGTCAATTCTCATTTACATTCATTGCGAATAAACATAGTATAAACATGTTCGTATAAGGTATCTGGTTACGGCTGTAAAACTTGACATCTTAAACATATAAGCCATAATTACTCATTTAACATTCAGAATAACACTTTCAGAAAAGCTCTACCGAAAATTGGAAATTAAAAAAAAATGAATGTTTAGTACAGGCTTTGAATCCACAGTACTAGTATTAACTGCGAATAAAGTACAGCAACCAATTATTTTACCTGTTTACTACATGCACATTGTATAGTACATTGAAATTGAATCAGTCGTGTGAAATTATTTACGTCATACGTATATCCGTATGACCGTCCTTCCGTATGTTCGATTTTCCGTCCGTCCGTTTGTACATTTGTCCTTGTGCCCGTCCGCCCGTTCGTGCGTCCGTGTGTCCACGTGTCCGAATATTGAACCGCCAGCCAGATGGTAAGACAAATAGACGGACGCAGGGAGGGACCAACAGACATGCAAACGGACAAACAGAAGAACAGACAGACGGTCATACGGACGGACGGAAATAAGGACACACGAAAACAATAATGAAGACTCGAAGCAATTATTTGTTATTCATTGTTTGTTTTTTTAATTCTGAGTGAATTAAGGTATTAATAACAGGAAATCAGGTAACTGTCCTATCGTTTTATTATAAATCAGACTTGAAATGAATAAAAGAACAGCTCGGCAAGCCTCGTCGTTATTTTATTCTTATTTTCAGCTGCTATATTATAAAACGATAGGACAGTAAGCTTTTCTTCTAAATATCGACCGCGTATGCGCAAGTTCGACGTTTGACGTCTCCGTCCAGGTTTCACAAAGCGGCAAATAGAAACAATCGTTCAATAAGCAGATAATTACTGCCCGATGGCATAATAGTGACCTATGTACCGAAGCAGAACGGCTTTCTCACTATTTTTCCATAGGGCCCATAGTGGGATTTCCTATTTCTCAATAATTATTGTGATCAATATACATACAATAAACAATTTCGTCGGTTTGCAAAATGGCGCGATACAGTAATTTTACGTAGGATATAAAAATGTCCTTACAACTTTTATATCTTTATTTTTTCTTCAGAATACCAGCATTGTCATGTTATCGGCTAAGAAACATTTATTGGGTATGAGCTTGCTTCTTAAGTTTGAATCAGTTTCTTGCGCTTGTTCGCACTATTTTTTTCCATGCTCATCCTAATAGATATCCCGCAAATGAGCTGTACCCTATACCAGTAATGAGACTGTTGTATGTATTGTCATTCCGAATCCAAACCTGTTCGCCTTTGTTCACCTGAATGATAACAGTTTGACTACCTTCGTCCCACATCTTTTCAGCCCCGTGAAGAATGGCGACTTTTTTATCGTTGTACCCTACTCCGTGCACAATTGCTGCGTCAAACGATTTTTCTTCGGGCCTGTGTAACACTGTTGCCGCAAACAGATAGAGGCCAGTGACGGGCGCTGTAAAGACTCCGGTCGATGGGTTATACGCCCCGCCTTTGTTTAGGACCACATTTCCGAACTTTATGTGATGACCTGGGCGAATACTCACTACGGGAAAATCCAGAATAGCAGTAAACGCCACAGTGGCACTGTTTCGACAATTTTCACCTGTAATGACACAGTAATCAACACCTGGGTTGTTGTATCTGTTATTGGTAGCAGAAAAACGATGGGTATAAAATAATATAAAACTATTGTCTAAAGGGCCATTGGATACGATCTGACATTCACTTACAGATAGACATACTAAACTATTTCATGCGATAAGAAAGTGGTCGACCAATTCCGGTGAACGTCATATTATCAAAAGACTGGTTAAGAGTGCAAGGATAAATGTTCGTCTTTTAATGTGTTTATCTTTTATATTCAGTATTGGTTTCACAAATTAATAAGCCAAAAGAGGAAATTCCAATAAATGATGTGTGTTGTTCCATTTGCAAGATTGATATAACATGATTATGCAACATAACCCTAGTTGACAAGTAACCATTGACGATGATGTAATTATGTCACATTCTACCTGTAAATATAACAGTCAACCGGCCAACTAGTGAAAACCTGTGTTATGTTCTATGGTTTACCACGTCTAATCAATATAATGTTAGCGGAATATACATGGACTAGTTTACTTTCGTATAACGCACATATCTTTCGTTAAAAGGATGAAATTCGCTGTTATTTATAAATGATGTCATGAACGTGACGTCAATTAAAGCGTTTATCGTTTTTTTAAGTTATTTTTGTTTGTGTAATAAACAGGATTAAACCCAATCTAATTTAAGGAACAAATAATACTAAGAAAAAACGACATTATAAAATGTTCGTAAAACAATTTTGTATGGCGACCATTGTCTGAACCAAAGAATTGTGTTTATTAATTTTATAAATTGTATTATTACAGATTATTCACCGGGCGAGCTGGATCGAGAGCTCATGTAAGCCCGTCTAAGCATTATCGTCCTAGGAATTTAAGTTTCATAGAATATGTTTCGACACGGCGCCGATATGACCTCCTGCCAGTATATAACATATGGAGTTCAAAAGGTATCAGCCGACATGAACGTTTAATTGATCGACAGACTGACTGACAGTCGAAAATTCCATGAACATACAATTTAAATTGTGACTTCCAATTGGAGCTTACTGAATAACATCCGTTCTAATATTTCTTGTTTAAACAAAGTGCGTGCCGTTATTCAACTGATTAACCCTTTGCATGCTGGGAAATTTGTCGTCTGCTAAAATGTCGTCTGCTGAATTTCTAAAACTAGCATTTTCTTCGATTTTTTAAAAGAATACTATCAGAATAGCAAACAGTTTGGATCCAGCTGAGACGCCACGTTCTGTGGCGTCTCATCTGGATCCAAACTGTTTGCAAAGGCCTTCAAAATTCGGTTCCCGCACTGAAAGAGTTAAACATCGTTTTTATAGGCTAACTAAGAACTCATGTAAAGCGTACGGACAACGGAATATACAGAAACGGACTCTCAATAAATACGACTTTATTAAATAAATTAAAACTCATATCAAACTGGAATAACCAGGGCGCATATTCACCAACCTATTCTTTCATTTTGGAATAAAGAATAGAGTCAAACCCATGATAACATGTTTCCTGTGCGAATATATAAATACATAGGATATTTATTGTGTTAATGTCGTCAATGATTTGACAATCAATAATGATATTGTTGGACGTTCTAAATATTCTTTCATTTTGAACTGTACTATTATAACAAAACGGTTTCAAAAATATTCGTTCATTTTTAGACTCAAGTATAAGAAAGCGTTGGTGAATAACGGCTCTGATCATACGCGCCTTGAACCCTTAAGCAACCCTTGCGAAACAAGCCTAACCATCGGATATTTCCGATCAAACCTCGGATATTTCCGATCAAACCTCGGATATTTCCGATCAAACCTCGGATATTTCCGATCAAAATGGCTAAGGATCAGAACAATTTGCCAAACTGGCCGTCTTTGGATCCTCTGAAAATCAATATGTACAAATAAAAATTGTGGTTTTACATGAAAACGGATTTATGTACTTGTTAGAAAATATATTATCATACTATGATCGACGAAACTATATTCCTGTCAGAAATATATATTATTCTACCATGTTCGAATATCGCACATAAGAATGAACAAGCATGATTTTTAACGAACCAGTCGAGCGCACTTCCTATCGAATAATGACGTTATGAGTTGTTTTTTATTGGTCAATATAATATCATGGCGTGAAAAAGCTTCCAGCTTTTTAACATATTAAACGTTAACGCTTGAAGGCAACCTTCAACCTTCTTCCTTTAATTGACAGTGTCAACATCTTAAGAGCTTATGAGAAAGTTGCAATTTCAAATGCTTTTGAGGTCCTGTAAATTTAACTGGTAGAGGACCTCATATTCTGAGGATTGTTTGTCTTTCATATGTGTTTCCCTATATACATGCTGTTTAAAGTTTCATTGGTTTTGATACATATATCCCCGAGTTCTCGCGCGGAAACAACATACCGGACGTACAGACATACATATGAAAATGAAGGTCAGAAAGTCATGTGGAAGAAAATATCTAGAGTCTAATAGATACAGATTATATATATATCAGCGATTTTTTCCTTCTTTATAAAGTACCGGTAAACGGCACTTTCCCAATTACGAAAAAACTACAAATTTCCCACAAAAATGCAACATTTTGTTAGTTTCCCTGTGCAGCTCTATGGTTTGAACCTAGGTAAATATAATATTGATAGCTTGAAAACACTTAGTAATCAATTTCAAAGTATTTGGGAGCATAAAATCAAATACACCAATTTCCCAATTTGAGGGTTTCACGACTCGATTTTTCCCAATTTGAGGGTTTTCACTCAATTTTTGCCAATTGTACCTGTACGGGTACTTTTCCCAATTGGACAAAAAAAATCGCTGTATATATATATATATATATATATATATATATATATATATATATATATATATATATATATATATAGCCGGGGAAATGCGTTCGACATCAAAAACAAAACGCGGCGGTTGAATTAGTCTAAGGTCAGACAAAGGTATGGCCCCTCCATCCCTACTTTGTGGGGCATAACACATTAAATCTACAAAGTCAACCACACATGTCATAAAAACGCGAGAACTGAGTACTCACAAGATCCATCTTTCTTTTTCAAGGCATTCACCTCTGCCTCGAGAGTCTGGAGGGTTACCAGCGGGTTCGATAGGCTCTGCAAAAAGTTGCGAAAAGTATTGAGTATTCAATATACCCTTTTGAGCTTTGAGGGACAATTACCTTATTAACGTCTATTTTTGGGCGTCTTTTAATTTTAAATTAAATATTAATTTGTTACATTACAATGTGAATGTGAGTGTGGATACATGTGCTAACGCATGCACGTGAGTGTTTTAATGGCCATTGGTATATTGTTAAATGTTAATGATATACGTGAATGAATATGTTAACCATATGACTACAATGTAAAAAAGATAACAATTTTGTTTAAAGGCGTTTATCTGAATGTGTGATCTTCTTAAGATAAAGAGATTATTACTATAAGAATGATTATTTACGTAAATATTTATGACCGTAGTACTTTGAGCTAATTAGACAATTTCTTCATGTTTAAGTTTTGTAACGCGTGGAATGTAACGAGTTTGCCTTTCATTCGTCAACAGGCAAATGACATCATACATTGGCGCGAACGTCAAAAATATATGATATTCTATGAAAACCGAATGTTTTAGTCCGCTGTGACCTTCAGAGAGATATCAATCAGCAACAGATTTTAAACATGCGCTTAACTATGTTAAAAAGATAAGAGCCTTTACTGACATATTACAGTCTCACAAAAGTCTTATATATTTTGTAATGAATAAACAATTTGTTGTTATTTTGACGCTTGTGTATTTATGAATGCTTCATTGTTAGTTTTTCGGCGTTAGCTGTATAAGCCAGCTTTTCACCTTACCTGACCTTTGTAAGTGTCCAATAAAATTCAAATAAAATTTCCCGCGGCCAGATACGAATGAATACACTTCATTTATTCAATTGGCTGAATTGAAAATACCACCAGAACATTGGAAACATGGACGCGTCTTTGAAACACTGTTTTAATGCATGAAACAATTGTATCTCTAATAAAAAGGCTTGAAAGATAGAACAGTTTTACGCTCAACTCTCGACATCAACGCAGTTTGCGCGTGCACCTTTTATTTTCAGAGGATTGCTAGCGCCAGTATCAGGGTCAAATCGCGGTCAGTGAGATAATCGTTATCGCGTGAACTAGGTGAAGTGTTTGGGTTAACTAAAAGACTTGTGGTCAGCAGCAACAAAACACTTTCTCGGGTTAACCTTTTCAAAGGGTCAATCTCAGTTTGTTATCGCATTAACAGCTACATACCATTATTGTATTGCTGATAAGCACTGAAGTCGATCTGACTCAAGAATCTGGCATATACCCTGGACTGTGGAATTTTATTTAGACCAGAAATATCATATACTTATGGTATGTCAATACTAGATTCTTAATTTGTTTTCAACAATATCATGATAAATAATATTTTGATTTATTTAACAAGAATTATTCCACCATATTGACTAATGTATTAAGCATGAGCGCGATGGTTCTCGATATTGTTAATAATCGACAAACCACTAAAACAGGTTTGTTCGAAGAACGCGGGTATGAATATTTAAAATATGTATGGAAACTTCGCATGTGGCCGGTTGACTTAATGTTTTAATTTCACTTGCATTCTTCTTTTGGTTTTGTGTTTTGTATCTATAGGTTTATGACCAGCAATATTTAATAATGTAAAATAAGCCGCCGCGAAAACTCCTCGTAACATCCCGTACTGCATGTGATGCAGCTAAGAACTGCACATAAAAAGACATTCGCTATATTTGATCTGATTCAATGAACTCTACTTTTCACCAAATCCAACCACAATCAACGCCGTATATCTTTTTTTAAAGATATTTCTTGTTTATAATGAGCTGTATTTGCTTAAGGTAGTGCACCTCTAATGGGCACATATCCAAATATAATCTAATTAATTATTTTCTTAATCAGCATCATTTCACTGAACTACATGCAAATTTGTAGGTAGGCTTTCCATGCTTTTAAAAAAAAATATACCGATTTTTTCAAAACCACCCCCACGCTCGGCTTTTGTCCAGTTTATTTTCACCCCTGGGGTATATAAAAGTTCCATAATTCATTCAAATTTCCAAATATGGGCATGCAGTTGGTGTGTACAGATGCTGTAAAGGTGTTTAAAGTTTAAACAAGATGAAATAAGTATTCTTTTACAGACATTTATTTTTTACAAATTTTTATCTATGGAAGAGCACCATGAAATGTAAGTGATTTCAGCCAAGTAAAAATTGGGTCGGTTAAAAACAAAGTGTCATAAAATTCAAAATAGTATCATTTAAGTCATATTTTAAACTTAGTTTTTATAGAAACACTATATACAGCAAAAATACCAAGAACTAGACAGATTTACCGTTTACTTTTTGAAATAAAAATAAAAATGCAACATGCATGGTTCGTATTTTCAACAGTAAATCACCCAATTTCGCCATAACGTTGTTGCAATTTTAATAATTGAAAAATGTGCATAAAAATTGCAACATATTTAACAATAAATATAGCTTATATGCCATATTAAATCAAATTACGTTAGAAAATAAATAAAACGCGTCGCAAAAAAGTATACGTCGTCGGCAGGATTCGAACCTGCGCGGGAATATCCCAAAAGATTTCTAGTCTATCGCCTTAACCACTAGGCTACGGCACCTAATAGTAGGCTCTTCAACCTTCGAAGAAATCGCGGGAAATCATTAGAGGTGCACTACCTTAAGTCGCAAATAACTAGGTATCTAGATATAACAGTTGTTATTCGGAACTCTCCAGTCTGGGGTTTTCCGATATTTGAGCACGCGCGGTAGGTACAAACAAAAGCTGACTAGCATATTTTAAAAGAGAGTGAATCAATAATTTATCTTATCGCTGAATAGTGAACAACACTCCTTTCTGCTCAAACGTTCGTTATAGTTGATAAAAATACCATGACAATTGATTTAATCATTTTTCTATAGATGAACTAATCACGATCGTGTTTAATTTGTAAGAATACTATGTAACACGAAATAATGCTTCATGTACATGTAAACAGCTTCGGTCACGTAACTATGTCATTGCATATACTGTGCGTAGGCCTGGGCATACATTTTTAATGGAAGTTTGTCAACGAAATTACCAAGACATTGACTCCATCGTTAATATATTATGCTGTTCAAATATATTTAAAATCATACAGACAAGTACAAAACAACAAAAACCTTACTATCCTCAGTCCATTCGTAGTACTATAACTAATATATCGTTCCATATCAATCGGATATTTATATGTCTATTGATACAGCTAAATTGTGATGATTTTCTTAAATCTAATCTGAAAAGTAAAGAAAATTATTCGCTAAAAACTAAGACCTTAAGATCTGACGGCACATCACTAACGAGCTTAAACAAACATTACTTTTATTTGCTATATCTATAAAGCATGCCGAAAAAAACAAGAATATGAATAATGTTTTTCAGAAAAAATATCGCATATGTCGAGCCGTTCATGTGTATAGGTTCCTTCATACAGCTGACAAAGTCTGTTTTTCATGTCTTTTAAGAATGTAAGCTACTGGACCCATTCGTTTAGGCGGCTATACATATGAACGGTGGATTTAGACATTAATCCTGTATTAAACGCTTGACATACATGTATATCAGTATTAGATTTGTTTATATGTGTAATAATTAATAATAATAGTAATAGTAATAACAATAAAAGACTTGAATTTTGACATTTTCTAAAAGACACACTACTGTCGTTTAAATACTGATTACCCACTACAGTCACTACTGAATGGTGAGCAAAGCGGAAATCGACGTTACTGGTCATTACTGTATTAATGCCAATGTTTGAACCTCCCGCGCTCGCTCAGAGATCGAAAAATACACAGCGCGCTAGTTCCGAATTAAATCTATTACAGCTTATATCCATTGTTTATAATTCACGTCCTACCTTACTGTCAGCCAGCTCGTCATAATCGGACTCAGCGATTTTTTTCCTCCTTTATAAAGTGCCGGTAAACGGCACTTTCCCAATTACAAAGAAACTACAAATGTCCCAATTGCTGTCCAAACAATTCCCAATTTAAGGGAAAAAAAACTTTTTTTTTGGGGGGGGGGGGGAAATGCAACATTTTGTTAGTTTCCCTATGCAGCTCTATGGTTTGAACCGAGGTAAATATAATATTGACAGCTTGAAAACACTTAGTTATCAATTTTTAAGTATTTGGGAGCATAAAATCAAATACACCAATTTCCCAATTTGAAGGTTTCATGACTCGATTTTTCCCAATTTTCAGGCTTTCACGATTCAATTTTTCCCAATCGGACCGGTACTGGTACTTTTCCCAATTGGACAAAAAAAAATCGCTGGGACTCATCAAGTTGTCCAGTCGCAGGTTTTACCGTCGCAGGTTGTACTATCGCAGGTTTTCCCATCGAAGGTTGTCCCATCGCAGGTTGTCCCATCGCACGTTTTTCCATCGCAGGTCGTCCCATCACGGCGAGTACATGCAGACACAGTGTCATACAGACCAGCGTATTCATGGCGAATCAGAGAATTGCTTCTTGTTTGAAAAGAAAACATGGCAAATTAGAAAAACATAAATGTGCTTTATTATTGAGTAATAGCGTACTATTGAGGGGAAGGGTAAATTCATGTATTATGAACGGCTTCGTAAGGGTTAACACGACTTTTCGAAGTGGTACATTTTCAATCTTAACCCCAGAAATATACAAGTATCTAAGACCGGAGCCTTTCAGCACCAATTTTCCAAGCAGTCGTTTGTAAGCCTAACTCAAATTAAAAACGTGTTTGTATGCCATTCGCTCAGGAATAATTTTAAAAAATAATGAAAGAGTTACAATAGATAAAACACTGGTTTGATAAAAAAAAGTTGCACAGGCCTCTGAAGCTTTTGCATAAGGGACCAGTCAGAGCATGTTCTCCACTCAATAACTTGAGTTAACATGGAATTACCGTGTACCACTTTAATTCAGAGAGAATAGATAGCTTACAAACTTTCATTTGAAATGCACACACATGTAAAGTATAGTAAAATGATAAAGTAACATAATGACAACCTGGTTTCAAACATTTATTAATTTATTTATTGCACATAATTTTTCAAACTGATAATTGGCTTGCATTTTCCAACAAGATATTATTTCTATTTTTTAAGTAAACGAGCTTGCAAGATTGTTGTATCTACCCATCTTATGGTAATAAATAAAAAAAAGAGCCAGTTTCTACCCCCCCCCCCCCCAGGGGTGGCGAAATCAAATGTCCGAGTTGCCCGAGTCGTACATTTGCTTATCTGGGCAACTGAATGTTTTCAAGTAAGTTGTCCGTGGACAACAAGTTTTTTAAAAGTCGGGTCCAGGTATACACAAAAATACATTGTTTTAAAGCCGTAATTAAGTTTTACAAAACCGGATGTTGACACGCGATAACATTGTCAGTGCTATTTGCGGAGCAATCAAGCTAACATACGGGCACTCTCCTGCGCAGTGATCCCCCTTATTCTATAAGAGACCGGGAGCATGCCGCATTTTCGACATTCGGCCCGACTGTTAGACAGTGTACAGACTGGTTTCTTTATTTTTACAATCAGACGAAAATAAAAAGTATCAAACTAAGATAAAGAAAACACGGTCTACCTAGTTATTTAAGACGACTTTAATGGTAAAAATGGAACATATAGGTTTTTTTAAAATCTTCAACAACGGAGCAGAAACCCGAAGCTTTGAGCAGTCCACCTCCCAAAAAAACTAAGAAAGATTATGATAAAAAAATATGATCTAAGTAAACGCACCGAAACTTTTCAAGAAACTTGGCTCACAGATTTTCAATTGTTACCAGTTGATGATAATCAAATTGCTACCAGTAGCGGTGCACAGCCTCAGTTTTATGAGGTCCACATATTGGACTAGTTTAGTTTGTTAAGATTACGATGTACTTATGTTCAACACATGTTTTAATAACACTAGCTTTGCAAGATTAAACGTTTTAGAAAGTGTTTATATTGTTTATAATATGCTGCTATAATGAATATACCATTGAAATACAAATATAAACAAAAACAAGCAAATCATACTCATTTTGATATATTCCACATTATGTTAAATTAATCAAAATATGCGTGTAAAATTTATATAAACACTAACGGACAAGTGTAGTTCAGCAACGGACAATCTAAATTTCCTAAATGGTTGTCCGTGGACAAGTATAGTTTTTTGAGATTTCGCCACCCCTGGGCCCCCCCTCGAGGAATCTAACATGTGAATGTTAAAACATACAAAAAATGCTCAAAAAGTGAGTGTTATATATATATATATATAAGGAACTTTAAATGCTTAAACATGCTTCACGAGAATTAACGCACTGTATGGGTAGTTACGCTGATATAATGATTGTTCCGAGACAATCAAAGCCATGAGCTCTCCAATTTAAATTGGAAAAAAACTGTACGGCATTAATTGTGTCTTGTTCTGAGAAAACTGGGCTTAATTCATGTGCGTAAAGTGTCGTCCCAGATTAGCCTGTGCAGTCCGCACAGGCTAATCAGGGACGACACTTTCCGCTTTTATGGTATTTTTAGTTTCAAGGAAGTCCCTCCTTACCGACAATCAAGTTTAGGCGGAAAGTGTCGTCCCAGACCTGATTAGCCTGTGCGGACTGCACAGGCTTATCTGGGACGACATTTTACGGACACTTTACGCACATGTATTATGCCCAGTTTTATCAGGACACTTTACGCACATGTATTATGCCCAGTTTTATCAGAACAAGACACAATTTATACTCAATGGTTGGTTAGTAGGTAAGGTCAATTTGTTTGAAAATTATCCATTTCTGGTGCTTTTAAAATCTAATTAGAACAAATCAGCTGTTTGGCATTTAGCAAAAACAGTGCAATACATCTGCGAGGCTATTAAAACTACAATTATTTATCACATGGCATGTATCTTATATCCTGATAATGTTTTATAATAATTGCAACTCAATAACGCTTAAAACCACTAACAAGGGAAACAATCATTTGAGCTCACCCTAGTGCCCAAAACTTTGGTAAGCAGTGTAACCACTATCAAAATCGGCGGCACATTTGAAATCGCGGTCTTAATAGTGACGTTATCGCTGTGATCATCAAATCATATCGTGTAATATAATACTCCGTACGGTACATCATATCAATCGTGTTCTGACATCGTGAAAATGTTTTGAACGGTTAAAAAATCTACGATTACCGGTAACCTGATAAACTGTTATAATTGTTTTAATATGCGTTATCGCATGAACGTGTATCGTATCGTAACTAAGCACACGTAACTTTACAAGAATGAAGGGTTTCGCGGGATGGAATGAGTGGGGAAATCAAATTAATTTAAAAACCGATTATTCTGTGCATTTGGTGGTGGTTGGGCTGGGCCATAGTTCCTGCCACGGAGCGTATATAGAGTCCGTGGTTCCTGCAGGGATTTAAATATGCTTTTCACTATTTAACGTGTGTTATTTAAACGTGTTTTTTTTTTTTAAAAAGGTTGTTTAATGTTGTTTGACTGGAACATACAACAAATAAATACATAAATTTGAACTATGAGTTGCTTCTAAGTTTATGCAATAGCGAACAACTGCAATGCCTAAAGTGCTTTGATTTAGAGGAATGTGAAGCTTAAACGCGAAACAGCGCGTGCGTGCTTGCTGACATTACGTCACTGGATTGCATCATTGTTTTCAAGAACGCATGTTCAACGCAGTTCCAGTTAAATATGAGTGAATGTGTGTTTAGCACTTATCATTTGGATGGATTATTAAAATAACATTTGAATAAAAGTGTTGGAATATATGGTTCGAATACAACCAAGATTGCATTGTAAGTTTCTTAAATAATGCAGAATGTAGTTGTACTCTAGTCTCGAATAAACGCGATGTTTTTAATGCAGTGTTGTTTTTAACAACCATTGAATGGACGGATCGACAAATAGGGTGACTATAAAAAGTGTTACTTCTCTTTATTGCGGTTCGTTATTCTTTAACTTTTTATTGGAAATTGACGTTGAATTTTAATGGTAATTTCTTTGATGAATAGAACGTTCTTTTGTTAGTTAATCAAAGAATGTATATTCACAAAGAATTGCCTGCTTACATCAACTGTTCTTCAATGGAAAAGTCAGATCTCGATGGAAGAAAACAAAACTAGACGACAATAAACATGTTGACTTAAATCCATACAACAACTTTGGTGAGTAGAACAAGAACCGATAGAGGTTTGACTTCTATAAATCATATGCAAGTAAACAAATACATATGTTAATAGAAATTGCATGGTCCTGTTTTCAAAACACTATGATCGCTTATTTTATTACATGAAATAATAAGTATGCGGGAGACTATGTTCATGTTAGAGTAAAAAGATAGTTAAATATGAATCAATGTTACGAAGAGGCAATACATATCATTTCTAAAACTCTAAATGTTACCTTAACTTTCTTACATTACTTGATATATTTTACACATGTTTCTAAAGTAAAAGAAAGGCCCTACATACCAACTGTGGAATGTCTCAAAAGACTTCTTCACACATGTAGACGGAATAATCATATAAACAAGTGATAAAGGATATGACGTTTTATATTACGTAGAGAATATTTGCACGCGCTAGGTTTAGTACATTTTGGTGCCAAAAAAAATGCAGATTGGTTACCTCCCCTTATCTATCGCTACTCTCTCTATATATTATAGTCAACGGTTATATTCAACGGGGAACCAGGGAACCAGTTAAAATACTGAGCAGTAGGTCAAAAGAAAACATTGTTCAAATACCTGTTTCCTCATTGTACCTGTTTCCTCATTGTGTACACACCGGTCTTACTGACAATAACGTAGTGACGTCACCATCTATGTATAGAATGCCTGTTAGTTAAATATATCGATTAATTTATTTGAGATATTTTGCGCTACGTAAATAAATTAGCCGACAATGATGAATCGTGCTTAACTGAGTGTTAGATCTACCACAATTTATAAAAAAAAACTTAATAATGGTCAAGATCGAGTAAAAACTGTTATCAATATTTTTCATTATTTCTATATTAGGACACAACAAAACGAGTATTACCATAATTTACAATACCTAAAGATTTCATATTAAAAGATAAAATAAAAGCAAGCAACATAGATCTATTTTTGTTGCTTCATCTGTGAAGTGTCTTACGACAAATTTAACAAAATTGTGTTAGTTTATTGAAGTAAACAATACACTGATCATTAATTGCCCTGTTTGGGCAAAGCCCGCATCTGATTTGTTAGACTCTTTCTTATTTCAGTATGTCAAGGGAGTCTACCCCTACAGAACTTAATTATAATATCAGGATTTTGTATGGCTTTATTCGAGCATTAATATTTAAGTTTACAGCGTTTTTTCCTACAAAATATCACATTAGCTTGATATGTGCATTTTATGAGGGAAGTTACACAATGTCTTGTTAGTTTAAACATATTTATTTCAAGCAATACAATTTGTTATTACATAGCATTACATGTAACATTTATACAATGAACATGTTTGAATAGGATTAGAACGAAAGACAATGTCTTATATAGTTCTTCTCCCTATACAAATACAATTACATGTTTTCAGGCGAACATGATCGGATTTTGATCATTAAACAATAATAACAGTTAAAGAAAGAGACAAACTCCGTGTATAGTGTTTGAATTGTAAAAATTAAATTTTAAGTTGACATATGGAGGTGAAGGAAAGTGTGGTAGGGTTCTGGGAAGAAGATAAAGGTAGTTTTGAAATATTAGATAAGGGAAAAGAAGAGAAAAGGGTTGTGAGTCGTTCTATAGCTTATTACGAATAAAATCGCTTACTATTAACTATAAATTTGTGAACAGCATCAGCTATTCTAATATTGGTAAGGTAGTCACGCGTGTTGTCTCCAAATAGAATTGTTTCAATGCAGGGGACGGAATAAACGGATATTGTGTTAAGAAGTTCGCCGCGGGCATGTGCATACTGAGTACATTCGAGAAAATAATGTGACGTCGTTTCCTGAAGTCCGCATACACATAATGGGGATGTAACAATATTACGTCTAAAAAGATGGTCATTTAAGGCGCTACACTTTGTACGTAAACGCGTGTGTAATATTTGAGAGCGTCTTTCACCGTACGAGAATATGGGATTTTGAATCGGTCGATCAATGTTAATACGCCTTTTGAAGGATTGGATAGATTCAGCGATTTGGGCGTCATCTGGAAGATTATTCCATTCGGATACAGTGGACGGTAAAAAGGAATTTAAATACAGTGACGTACGCGCTTGAATTGATTGGAGATGTGACGCATTTCTTAATGAGTAATTGCTACGCGACCCAACTGTTGCGGGAACAAGGGACTGTAAGTAGTTCGGAGAATTGTTTGATTTCATTTTAAACATTAATATTAGTTTATGTTTACGTCTTCGTTGACTAAGAGTTTCCCATCCTAATTCATTATAAAGTTCTTCAAATGAGACTAGACGCGTGCATCCGGCTGTTATTCGCGCGGCTTCAGTTTGTATTTTCTCTAGTTCATCTTTTTCGTATTGCGTACAATTGTCAAATACAGCGTCTGAGTACTCAATGATTGGTCTAATAAACGAAAAATATATTTTCTCGAGAGTTTTTCTATCAAGAATTGTTTTTAATCTACGCATTATATGAACTCGTGACCATGCCTTTTCCTTTATGAAGGATATATGCGCATGCCATGTACAGTCATTTGACATAAAAACACCTAAATGTTTATGGATATCAACAATTGGAATATTAATGTTCTGCATAGTCAATGGTGGATGATTTGGTTTATTTATTTTGCGAGAAATAATCATTGATTCGGATTTTGAAGGGTTAAAACAAACCATCCATTTGTTAGCCCAGCTAGAAATTTTGTCGATATCTGATTGCAGTACGGCTGCAGTTTCGTTAGGCGAATTAACGACCATGAAAAGACTGGTGTCATCAGCAAACAAATGTATGTGTGCATTTATGTCAGTAATTATGTCATTTATATATACTAAAAACATAAGTGGTCCTAGAATAGAACCTTGAGGGACTCCGGCGAGAATTTCAATAGGGGTTCATCCGGACGAACCCGGTAAGATTACTGTTTGTTTACGATCAGAAAGATAGTTAGACAAAAACGATAATAGTTTTTCTCGAATGCCTGCTTGTTTCAATTTACATTAAAGACCTTTGTGCCATACTTTATCAAAAGCTTTACTTATATCGAAGAATACAACCCTGACCTCAAGGCCATTATCTAGTGCTTTGCAAAATGTGTTGTAAATATATGTCAGCTGATTGACAGTGGAGTCACCAGGCAAAAAGCCAGATTGAGTGGGTGCAAAAAATGAATTTGCACGAAGAAAATTAAAAATGTGTTTATGCAGTATTCTTTCAAAGACCTTCTCGGTTGTATTAAGCAGTGATATAGGTCGATAATTTGAAGTTAAGGATGGATCGCCTTTTTTGTAAACTGGACACACATTTGCAAGTTTCCAACAAGAAGGCATTTTGCAAGTATTTAGACAAGAGTTAAACAAATCACACAAGGGGTAGCTTAATTGATGCATCGCCTCTTTTAAGATTCTATTTTCTATTCCATCAGGACCAGACGCTTTTCCTACCTTTAGACATTTAATTGAGTCAATTACTTCCTCTGGTGTTATATGTATAGACTGAAGACTGTTCGTGTGTGTATGGTGCATTTGGGGAAGATCGTGATTTGCTTCGTCAAGTGAACACTGGCTAGCGAAATACTTGTTGAGCATATCCGCTTTACATGTATCATCCGCTACAAAACTATTGGTTTGTTCATCGTAAAGAGGTGGTATTGTGTTAGTTGTGTTAGAAGGGACAAATGTTCGCAGTGTCTTCCACCAGTCTTTAGCGGAAATGTCTGATGACTTAAGTTTTTTAGCAATATTGTGAAAGTATTCGATTTTCGAGTTTCGTAATAGTAAAACAACCTCATTCCTTACACGACGGAAATTTGACCAGTGAATATCACTCTGAAATTGTTTTGCTTTTCGGTAAAGGCGCTTTCGTTGTCGAATTTTTTTCTTTATGTTATTGTACATCCATGGAAGATCACGCAAACGGATACAAACATTTTTGTTCGGAATACATATACTTGCAATGTTCAATATTGTTTTAGTTAAATTATCTGCATATATATCAACATTTTCGGATTTATGTAGATCCCAATTAGTATCCGACATCATTTGTCGTAGTTTAGTATAATCTCCAATGTCATAGCGCCAGATATGTCGATAAAACGTTTTGTATCTGGGTTTTGTAAATTTTAATGTTACAAAAACAGGGCAGTGGTACCGAACGGTTTGGTCTAAAAAGGGTTCGCCTGTTCCAGAAAGTAGTACATTATTCCGATTACTTACAAAAATAAGATCAATAATGGATGATGTGTGTTCAGTATAATGTGTTGGTTCGTTAATGAGTTGCGTTAATTCATATTGTTGACATAAATCATTAATTTTCCGTGCAGACGGTTCAGCTAGAGCATTTATGTTAAAATCACCTGTTATAATAATATCATCTATTCGCGTGTCTCTGGCTAACCATATAGACTCTTCAATGGAAATCATATATGATCTATCCGCACTAGGCGGTCTATAAAACACGCCAAACAAAATGGATTTATTTTTTGAGGGAAAAACTTCAATCCAAATACATTCAACATTATTCAGTTCAAGATCTTGTCTGCGTTTAAAGGCAATACTTTCATTTACGTATATAGCAACGCCACCGTGTGAATCGAATGCGCGATCCTTGCGAATTGGTTGGTGGAAACCGTCAAAGAGGAGATCAGCAGATAAAATAGAACTATTAAGCCATGTTTCGGTAAAACCAATTATGTCAAATCCTCGTAGTCCTGTGTAAAGAACATCAATTTTATGCACCAGACTTTGTATATTGTAATGTACAAAACGGATGTGGTTTGTTGCCGACGAATTTAGAAAGGAAGAAGAACTGCTTGTATCTGTGTTAGAAGATAGATCAGACAAAGTTGGCCCAGGGTTAGGATGAATATCACCTGATCGCAATAAGACTATAGAGATCCAATAACATGTTGCAGCATATACGAAACATTTTAGAAGCTTTTTGAGGAAAATAATATCCGTGTGTATGTTTTTTCCTATCAGAACACGTTTGCATGGATGTTCAATTCTCAGTGCTGTGTTCATAGACGTGTATACATAAATGTGTAATGAGAAAAGTCTTGTTAAGAGCGTCTATGAGAAACATTAAACTTGATTCGGTTTGAACAAGATCAAAGTTCATAATAACCACTAATGATTAACTGAAATATCAGTCTTCAAAATTATTCAGGGCTCTCGAAAACGCAGAATGAAGAGTGTTTGTACACATAAATTTGACGCTTATCACAAGCCTATCTTGAGATTCGAGATTTTTACATAACAAAACAGTGCTTTGTGTACTGTAGAGTACGCGAAACGTGCAGTGCTTTGTGTACTGTAGAGTACGCGAAACGTGCAGTGCTTTGTGTACTGTAGAGTACGCGAAACGTGCAGCAAAATCGATAATCAACGCGTTACATTTAAAGCCACACACTTGGCCTCTGATCTTTAAATGAAATACATGTTAATGCATATAGATGCAAATTGAAAATGTGCAAAATTGTCATTAAATCTATAGCCTAGTTAGCAAGTAATTTGTTAATTTTCAAACGGTACCGCTTTTAAAACCGAAAGTAGGATTTCTATACTTATACGTCCAGTTCGACAAATGCGAGTATTTTTAAGTTTAAAACGCAAAACAAGATAGATTTCTTCCTTGTAACCACCAGATATATTCTAATTGGCATAGATAAAATTAAATCTTTAGCATAGTAAGCGAGTAATTTATCATTTTTCAAACGGTACCGCTTTTAAAACCGACAGTAGGATTACTATACGTATACGTCCATTTCGACAAACGCGATTATTTTTAAGTTTTAAAACGCAAAAAAAGAGGTTTTCTACCTTGTAACCACCAGATATATTCTAATTGGCATAGATAAAATGACATCTATAAGCTAGTTAAAATATGTTTATTTATACTTAAATTTACTATGCCAAATAAATTGTGTGGCTTTAGGTCGGTATTATTCTCAAGCAGCATAAGCAACATGGCAAACCAGAGCTTTTTTACTTCTCTAGTAAGGGCCTTATAAAGGCCCCTTCACCCAAGAAAAAGGCCCGTGCAAAGGCACAATCCTTCAAATTACCTTTTCTTTTATATTTGCACCCATCAATTAACACAATTTATTATGTTGGTGGTATCAATTCAAAGAATTTTCCTATCACTAAAGTTTTAGATGACACTATGAACACCTTCGAACATCTTATGAACAGATGAAGTAAGAAGGTCTTGATTTAGTTGTGGAAGATGGAACCTGTTACCATACTGAACACTATAAAATATAGTTTAAAAAGATAGTCGGCGTATATCCTGACTTTAAAATAAAGTTAGAACATTTATGTTTCTAAATAAATAAACTGAATATAATGGTTTTATGGTTGTTCTTTTTGATTTTAGTCGCATATCCACCACATGAAATGTGTTTTATTAAGTCAATGTATACGCAAACCGCACACATGTGTTCAGATCACATCATGTGTGTCCTCACGAGGCTAATTATGATTTTATTTCTTCACCATCAAAATATATGGCATGTTAATATTTGATTAGCACAAGGTTTTCTATAGAACCATTCAAACCATTCAAATCACACGTTATGAACCGCATCATGCAAAAATGGGTCTTATGGCTATTCGACCAGCGTAGCTCAAGCCCAGCCTGCGTAATTGAGCAGCCTGGTCAGGGGCTGTTCGCTATAAAATTTCACAAGGCTTCATGGTCTGGTTAAGTAACTCCTGAACAAACATCAAGATGTGGAGGCTGGTAGCTACGCTGGCTGCATATGGCATAAGACCCATTTTCGCATGACGCTGACCGTTAACAGTCTGATTTTGTCTTTTAAATGGAACATCTAAGCACATAATTTTTCGAAAGAAAATTGAAGTAAAAAGTGTAATCTGTAGCAAACTGCCAAATTTCGGCAGCTCTCTCACTAACGATTGCCAGAGTACGGCAAATTTTTGTTGGTCGATAATTAAACGATTTCCCTGACATCAATACATTATATTATTTGGTAGTGCTTGTTTTGTCATTATGTCTTCCCCTGACGATTGAGTGACCTCGTGCTGACCCTGAAATTCTGCGAGGTGGAATTTAACGCGTAACATGTCCGAAAAATAGTGTCTATGTGTCGTATGAATATCCAGAGAGTAGTCAGGAATTCCTTACACTGAACAGTGTTACAACCTGAATACTGTACACCGGCTCAGTGATGTGGCCAAAATTATAGGGGATTTTAATCGAATCAGCCAATACTATTCGAATGTATTAATTCGGCTCTGCTGGTGTTATGTAAAGGTCATTTAAGGTGTAAAGTTGTGTTAAATAGCTACGCAAAAAATGGCTCTTGTAATTGCTTTTACCTTCCTTTGTTATTGAGGTTTTTGACGGTACCCCCGTCCCTATGATCAAGGGGGAGAGCAGTTTATGGGTCGTGGAACGGCCGCGAGAGACAGTCACGCCCGCTGCCTGCGGTTGTGGACTGAAAGGGCTAACCTTATAGACGATTCGCCCTGTACAAATTTGTTTCCCACAATCTTTGAGCGCGATTTATATCCCACTCCCCTTTTGTCCGACAGAAGATGGCATATACCCGATATTGTGATGTATAGTGAATGTTTATGTGTGTTTTTGTTAGAGGATATGTTAATGATGACAAATCCATATGATGCCGGGCTGGTATCTTTGGGGGTTCTGAGAAATTCAAGATGGCGTCCATGATGGCCGCCGTGTTAAGCTTTTTAACTTATTTGGTGATATAATCATGCCTTTATCTACTATTTTGGATATTCGCAGCCTAAATTAGAACGCTGTTATGATGGTCAATGTTTTGGAAGTGAAATAATCGAAATCAAATTCCAAAACATACACAAGGTGGCAGCCAATCTGTTCGCTTATGCAAATAATTGCAGTTAAAATTCCATTCCACTACATTAAATCGGAATTTCATGCTACAAAAATTAACCTTATTGTATTTCTGAATAGCATTTGGTACTCATTATTAAGTTTTATCCACTGAAATTCAATAAATATATAATTTTACCTTTTTATGAAGACATTACAAGGAAACAACGAAACAATAATCAACATACAAACGTACTGCATAATACACTAGGTGCGAACATCATTTACACATTTACATATATTTGTTTAGCACAAACGATTTCCACCAGTTTGTTTTACATTTGGTAAACATGGACTACATGTAAATAAATTAATTATTATTCATAATTATGTTCCTTATTGTTTCAAGCTGTGTTAGAAAACATTGAGTGCAATGGTATCAAAGAGTCCAAAGCTAGAAAATATTAATCCTGCCTACATGATTGGGAATATGATAACTGGTATATAAAAGAAACGACCAACTGCATTTTGAACTGGGTGTGCGTGTAATAAATTTAACCCATTTATGCCTAGCGTCCAGAAAAAAGGCCTTGGCAAACATCATGGTCTGCGCTGTTTGCTTAAACGAATTTCTGTAAAAAAAATATTCTAAATATAGAAGTAAATATACTAGACATCCCTAATTTTGGAAATAACTTGATCCAATTTAGAAGGATGGGAGAGTCCACTAGGCATAAATGGGTTAAAAACTCTCATGTATCAGATGCATGAGTATAACAATAACATTACATGTACGAATAACGAGGTGCTTCAGGTCAAGACATCAGCAACAGTAAGTGCAAAGAGACACAATGATCTATGCGCTATTACTGATTGTAACACTGGTATTATCCAAACTGTGGTCGATAAATTCTCTTATTAAACAAAAAATATTTTACGTAATGACTCCGATCAGCATTACGTGGTACACAGTTATGACGTTAATCAAGAGACACGTCTTCCGTGTTTCCCATGGGTTTTCTACAAGTAATGGCATGTTCTTTTTATCATTTTTCTTGTTATAAGGAGGATGTTCGGTTAACAGTCCTTCAGACAGGCCATAGAGCGCATGAAATGTCTTAAGCCATTTGGACATGAAATACAGAGAACTTTGACCCATTTTAAATATTAAAAATCACGATTTTTAAGAACCTCGTGCGAATACTCCGGTGTCCATGCCAGTGTTCAGAAATTAATCTACGAATTCAAAAACGTTGAAAGCTCGTAGAATTTGAATACTATTAAATATGTAACATATGCAGAAAGTCAAATCAGCTGCATGTCGTTCATGTCAATAGTTCTAGAAATAGCAATTTTTATTTTATGCTTTCCGGTGGTTTATGGAGAAATATCAGTTAAATAAAACTGGTATTCCATTGTTTTAAACAGTGAAAAATATCAGTGAAAAATATCGATAATTTTCATTGTTTACTGTGAAATTACGTCATTTTTTACGAAATGACGTGATTATCCCAGCGAAATTCTTCAGTTAAACTCTTTAACAATATATATTAACTGTGAAAAAAAAGCATAAAATAAAAATAAAATTAGTTGGATTCGGTAGGCGCCACTCGTGAAAATATCATTTTCTATGATCACTCGTGAATTGAAATCGATAATCCACCGAATCCAATAAATATCCTCTATATAATGTGTTGGGCCGTTATTACAATCTGTATAACTATGTCTAGTGTCCTAATGATTTGGATTAATTGAGTAAGATTTCAAATATGTTTCATACGAATTATGTGTCATGAATCAAATAAGTCGTGATAATCATTGCAATTTTTAGACTCGGTTTTTGCAGTTAACTGTTAAGCAATATTAATGGGTGGAAAAAATCGTTCACAAATGTAGTTAATATTAGTACAAGAACCCGAACGAGTACAAGTATGTTGATTGTACATGTAGGCCACCGATTACAAATACAGGTTACATTTTACGTATTGTCTAATTAAAAAATCCTTGTCGAATGTGCGATACCCGACATACCAAGGTGCCTGTACCACGTGACTTTTTCGGCTATGTGTGAGACAATCGGATGTCGACAAACCATCGCTTCAGGTACGTTTCTGATAATTCCTTCATCAATTCAAAACCATTTTCAAAAAAAAAAACAAACACGAGAGCCCGGTCATTGTCAAAATACACAACTGTGTTAAGTTTGCGCAAAATTAATTAAGTATTTTTCCCAAAAAGTGCAACCGCGTGTTTGAAAACACAAAAAGTGAAATGATATGTGCGGTATATTTGTTATTCAATCAACAAAAACGTTCATTATAATATTGTTGAAGGTTTAAAAAAAATAGGGCGGACATTGTAATTCTTCATAGAGAAGCTATCTATATTGTATGTTTGCGCATATACATCTGATTCGTAGTCTGTGTATAAAAATGCAATTATACTATGTGTGGGACACATTTTTGAAATGCAATGTGTGGTATGCAAGAATTTTCCCGTCAGTTCTGCACTTAATCTGAACACAGTTTTGTAAGAATCTAAAACATATACTTCAGTCTGTACTGAAAATATATCAAATTAACCAAATGTTACATGATGGAATACTGAAGTAATTGTGTAATGTTTAAACAATTTATGTTTAATTGAACATAAATTTTAAATAAAATACACTGCGTAATTGTTATCCAACCAATTGTCTTTTTTAACAAACACGTTATGTTGAACTATAATATTTTCCTTTTTTTTTATTTATTGTCTTTAAATTGATATCATGATTGATATTTCTGTCTGATTATTAAATTCGGTCCTTTTTTTTATAAATTAATGACAAAGAAAGTGACAAAGAAAGTAAAAGCACTTGCTTTAAAATGGGTTTTACTTCTGTTGTTTTTCAAACTTGACAAGGATTAGTCGAAGGATGTGTAACGCTTTAAGGCGCGAAGCTGTGTTAGAATTAGATGAACACCATCAAACCACACGGAATGTATTATGCGGCAAGTTAGTTATCAAAACCACAGTGACAGAGACGGACCCAGTTTCATTCTGTGATGTTTACGGAAAGCTATTTCAACTAACTATGCAAACATACCATTTAATATGTATTTTGGCATAATCAAAACAAATTGTGTGCATTGATATTTGTGTATATTTATGTGTTTTGTATCTATGTTATTAATGAAATTGATTAGATGAATATAAAATCTGAGTATATATGTTAATAAAACAATTGTTTCATAACAAATAACAATATAAATCCAATGATGATTGTTTGTGGTCTATTAAGTTCATTTAGTTTCCAATATCATCTCCATATGAATATCTTAAGTATATCAAAATAAACACTTCATTAATAATAACATTGCTTTATAACCAGCATGCACATGTTACAATAGAAATTAAAGCACCAAGTACATATAGAAGTACATCAGTATTCGCGAAGTAACAAATCTTGCTATACAAACATATGAATGATCTAATTAACACATTACAAACGATCATTGCAAAAAAGTCTTGGCTGTGGGGGCTTATTATACCAACAAACATATTTAATTGTATTAATACTTCATGAACTAAATTTCAAATAACTATGACGTGCGCACGTCATAGCTATGGCGTGCCCACGTCATAGCTATGACGTGCGCACGTCATAGCTGACCAATCAGAAAAGGTATCAGGTGGCGCGTGCGACCAATGAAATTTGTCGCAATGTCAGCCATTTTGTAACAAGCGATACAGTAGCCTAGTAAAAAAGTTTTACTACTAGTAGGTCTAGTAGTCAGTACATTCATTTTACAAGGTTACGCCATTTACACCCACAATCTTCGGGGATTGAGCCGTAACTATAGTAACTACAAATATAGAGACAGTTAATTCCCTTTGATAAATAACGCCATTTTCAGTACGAAATGGAATAAGAAGTAAGTTCTGTTTTGTTTGTTCCTATTTTATTAACTATAAAAAGAACTTGATTTCTGTATTGTATTAGAAATTAATTGAATTTCTGCTGTTACTGTAATGGTCAGGTGTCTACATTCCGGACGCCGAGGTTTATCAAAATTTGAACGTTTATACTATCAACTTGCCAATAGCGAATCATCACATGCCAAAAAACGTTAAATATCTCCATTAGAATTTGTCCTTTTGACTTTTGTGTATATTTGACAAGACGTAAAAATAAATGCTATTATATCATTTCTGTATTATTATTTTGCCGCAGTACAGTACTGTACACTTCTGATTTTTTTGCAAAAATGACCATTGAAAGTACGAAAATGAAAAAATATTATATGATCACAAAAACTATAAAATAAACAGTTTATAACGCACTCATTTAACCATATTTTAGATTAAAAAAGGTTTCATTGAAAATAAATAAACATTTCTTATGATACAATGATGTACATAAAAGCACTCACCGTAGCCAAGAAAGGATCACTGTTTACAGCATTATCTCCCCTGTCAGATCAACAGTTGGAGCATCTTTTCACAAATTTGTAAAATTGTACATTTATCCAAGGGACACACTATGCAACAATTGTTTTTGATTTGATTATACTTTTTCATGAAATACATGATAGTGACCCCCTATTGGCGAGTTTACTGTACCTGTTATTGGTTGACACCACTCACAAGATTTAGTAACCTTTTGAGCTATGAATTTTTGTGCTGAGTATTTAAGAATATTTCAGATTCTTTGTGCTCTTATATTAAAATTTCTTGTGCATATAATGACATGTCTATATGATCACAGTTTCGTCTCTTGTTAAATGATTAAAATAGCTCTACTTCAATGCAATTATAGCCAACATTCATCAGTGATAAGCATGTAGCGGTCATGTAGGTCATTTTTCACATGTTAATGCAAACTTATTATAGATATCTCTGACAGTTACTGTTGTTCTTACCAAATGAATTAATCGTTCTAGCCAGAGAAGTATGACTTATGTTGATTGGAAAATGGCAATCAAGGCCACAGTATGAGAAATAGCAGTGCTACAAAATGCATTTTTTTCAGACTGGGTTTCAGGTTTAGAAGACAATATTCATGGAGATTTTTAGCTTGACTATTTTATATGAAATATATATATATCCTACTCACCCCGGCTTCGGCTTGAGCGTTGGAATGTTAAGTTTGTGTACCACCTCAAATATTTTCTATGTCCCTTGACATATTGCTTTTGTATTTTGCATACTTTTTTACCAACATGACCCCAATCTTTAAACAAGAGCAGACAACTGTAACAAGCATTTTGTAAGAATTATGGTCCTTTTTCAACTTGGAATATGCGTATTATTGATAAATCTATGTTAAATTTTGAGTACCACCTCAAATATTTTCTATGTCTCTTGACATATTGCTTTCATAATTTGCATACTTCTATACCAACATGACCCCAATCTATAAACAAGAGCAGACAACTGTAACAAGCATTTTGTAAGAATTATGGCCCCTTTTTATGCTTAGAAAATTGAAACTTTGGTAAAGTTTGGTAAAGTAGCAAAGCTATTGCATTCATTCCTGCAACACTTACTAACTATAATAAGGGGACTGTGCAGGCAAAGTTATGTAACTCTGACTGGCATTTTGACAGAATTATGGCCCATTTTATATTTAGAAAATTGAAAATTTGGTTAAGTTTTGTGTTTTGGTCCATTTTTCTTCTGAACTATCATAGCTATTGCTTTCAGAATTGGAACACTTGCTATCTATCTAACTATCATAAAGGGACTGTACAGGAAAAGTTGTTGACTTAGTAACTTTGAATATTTTGCTTAACTTTGTGTTTAGATCCACTTTACTTCTAAAGTATATAGCTCACGCTGGGTATGCGGATACTTAGATAACAGATGGCACTTCGATACCAGATAACAACAAAAGCCACGCGCGAGAGGTCAGTTCATCAGGGTTTTTTTAAGTAATATCATAAAGATTAGTTTTTTTAAGACAAGGCGCATGGTTGAGTTTTAAAATGGTGTATCCTTTTTTATTGCAAAGAAAAACATCACGGAAAAAAGGTTGATTTTCCCCCAAAAAATAGAAAATTCGGTCGCAAAACAGCATAAACTGGATGAACAGTAAACATTTCAACAAAATAAAACTACTTAGAAATATTGCAAGAAATTGTTTGATATTCCAGCATGTAGAGTAATCACTGTGCTTCAAATACTGAAATTTTGATAGTATTTAATGAAATATAAACGAAGATAGAGCATGCTATAATAGGTGGTATTCACGAAGTTGCGGATACTTTGATTCCCGATATAGGGCACTTCGGATAACAGAGACTAATTCAACAAATTGGGCACTCTGATAACCGATTTTTATCTTCTACCTGAAATGCATTTATGTATATTATGGCTATTCTAACCAAACATTTTGAAGCACGAATCAATTTGCACTGTCAAGCCCGACACATTGGGAAGCTATGCATAACGTAATTACATACACATGTAAAATATAACCAATGGCGCTGTTTGTTTTCATAAATTACTTTTAATTTATATAATTAATATTATAAGTGCAAATTTTAAATAAGATTCAAATGCTTTTTTCTGAAGTAATATATTTTAAGTGACGACCGAAAATAATTGTCTAAATAATAAACTAGTTTTTAAGTGGTAAATTGCGATTAAGAGAATTAAAAATACAACGGATCATGTGGATCAACACGACTGTGTTCAATTGAACTTATAGCAGGACGCTAGATAAGGGAAGCAAGGTCTTTAAGCGGCCAATACACCTCATAAAATCCTTTGTAAATGGTGCCCATTAGAATCGCACCATGAAGACGATACTAATGCGTAGCCACAAAATTTATAAGAGATTGGAAAACTCCCTTTATATTGAGCTTTACACTTCTCTTTCCCTTTTATTATCATATTCCAAAGGGATAAGAACATGTTTCAGTAATTCATTTTTAATTTACGTCAGTTACGTCATTTTTATGTATTGTCTGCTTACTATAGCAGTATTCCACAGCGAATTCTGCATTTCATAGAGTGTGTTATATCTGGTAAAAAGTGTTGAGTTATCTGGAATCGAAGTGGCATTGTCTTTTAGATGATCGGTAAAAGAAGTGTCCATGAAAATTTGGCATCTGACTCTTAAAACATTTGAATTTCCTCAAATACATTATTCAACTGAAATTTAACATTAATGGACATATTGATCTTTTATTTTGATTAGTTGGCACGTTCTTGATTTATTTCCAAGTATTTTTATTTTGATGAAATACGTACTGATAATCGAATTCATGACAATTATAGATGAAATTTTATCTCTATTTTATAATCCACTGTTTTTGTCCACAACTTTATTGCTCCGCAATACGTAGTACTATACCATTAATCGACCAAACAATGTTACGTGTCTGAAAACCAAATGCACAGAACATAAATGCAAAAAAGCTGAAGACCTCAACTCTCGCGCGTGGCTTTTGTTGTTATCTGGTAATGAAGTGCAATCTGTTATCAAAGTATCCTCATACCTGGCGTGGAGCTATTGCTTTCAAACTTCAAGTACCTTCTTATTATCATGAGGGTACTGTACCTGGAGAGTTGAATTTGAACTTGTCCTTTGAATTACATTGACTCTCAAGGTCAAATTATTAAATTTTGCTGAAATTGCCATAACTTCTTTATTTATGATCAGATTTGATTCATACTTTGACAAAGCAACACTTAACTGACAAGCCACAATGGACTCCACCCAAACCATAGCCCACGCCCCAGCCCAGAATCCCCCCAAATAAAGTACCACACCCCACATTATACCCTCTCCACCACAACCCCACCACAACTCCCCACATAAAAAGATTTTTTTTTTTAAACATGGTAAAAACATAACAACAAATATATATTTTTAATAATTTATTTTTGAAATACCGTCCAACCATCCCTTTTTATATGCCCGTTTTTTTTCAAAATGGGACGTACTATAGTTTCAGCCTTGGCGGGCGGGCGGCTGCGTCCACAGCAGTGTCCGCTCTCTAATTCAGATAGTTTTCATCTGATCTTCACCAAACTTGGTCAGAAGTTGTATTTAGACAATATCCAGGTCAAGTTGTAATATGGGTCATGCCGGGTCAAAAACTAGGTCACGAGGTCACTTAGTGCATTTCAAGGATTTATCATTTTCAAAAGGGCGTATCTTGTGACAGTTGGCACTCTTGTTTATATATTTATATATAATATTACCTTGACCTTATTGAATATGAACAATTTCCCCATGATGGCTTATGTTATACTGTCAAGCACTTTGAATAGTCGAGCGCCCTGACTTCTGACAGCTCTTGTTAAGTTAGTGTTTACTCATTTATGCTGAAATGTTCACTGCTTCCATGGGACGAAACGGGCAAGAATTTATGTTTGGGTTCCTGGCAAAATCATTCGATAATTAGATATGTTTACAGCGTAAACGTGTAACCTGCTTGTCTGTTGGTAATATCAGAACAATGTGAAGTCTTACTATGACACTCATGGACTTGAAAATTGTATAAATAATAATTTCACATGAATTATTTTAGCTTTTTTTTACTGTACAGGTATTCTTCTCTTCTTTTTTTCAACAAAATATTGTGTTTGAAAATGTACATTGTATATTCTACAGGGATCACTGATGCTGCTTCCTTTCTGAATTTCCCACCAAAAGAAAGGTTTATAAACCAATATTGCAAAAACAGTATTAATCTAAGAACTTTTGAAATTGACAATTATTGTTTGTTGAAAGAGAGCAAGCAGAGTTAACAGTTTCTACAACTATGTGCACAAATTAAAATGATAATGTCCCATTTAAAATACTATTTTCAGCAACCCCTAGGGTGGTAAGCGAAAGTTTACCTCAATGATATCAAGTTATAATATGTAAAATCACAAGTTTCTTTCAACATTTTAGAAACGGTTTCAAAGTGATTTAAAGCTGAACGCAAAGATTTTTTTCCAAACTTTATTAGAAGAAAGTTTGGATGAGAGAAGGAGGAAAAAAACATGGCAATATATATATATTTTAGTGATCAAACATGATCATAGATTTATAATGTATTTTATTTTCAGCAGAATGACTGAAGAACTCAAAGAATCCCTGCATCAAAGAGGCATTGCATCAACTGTTATTCAAAGATTTGTTGACGATAAGGTACATTTGCACCACATTGACTATTTTTGCATAATGCACTAGTCACTTGATTCCATGTTGTCAGTTTTTTCAGTCTGCCATGTGCCATCCATATAAGAAACTAACAAATATTTTTCTCTGAAACCATAAAGCATAACTTTGTATATTTTCTTCTCCAGAACTACAAGGCCTATAAGGCCTAGAGCTTAGATGTCTCTATAACAGATCCTTAGGAATAGAACTTAAATGTTTTTCATAAAGCATTAGTTTTTTGAACTCTAAAAAACCTGTCCCATGGCCGTGCTGGACCATTTATGGTAACCAATTCCCATTTACTTAATAGGTACAATCTGAAGAAAACTTTTCCGGAACTATAGTATGAAAGCAGATATACCTCTTAAATAAATGGCAAAACAATGACCTCAAGGTTCATATTTTAATGTACTTATCAGTTAAAAACTTAACATACATTTTTATATTGTATTTTTTAATCTTCTTTAATCTTCGTTCAGAACTTAAAGACCCAGAGCATATAACATTCTCTAAAGGAACTATACATTTCTCAAAACCTATATCTCAGGGACCTATTGCCCAGGTGAGCAACACTTGGGCTTTAGGTCCCCTTGATTAACATAATTGTTTACATTATAAGGGTCAAGGGAGTTATTGTAGTTATCACAGTTAAATGCAATGGCATTTTTCAAACTTTCCAGATGTTTGTATTTATTAATATTGACAGAATTTAATACATTGTAATTATAAAAAAATTGAAATAAATCACACACTTGCTTTGTGCTTTTGTAGATTGACTGCAGAGTAATTCTTCTTATGGACGAACATACATTACAGACATATTTACCTGCATATGGGGATAGAGTTGCTGTTCATGAAATGGTAATTATATTAAATTAAGTAAATACATTAAAACAGCCATCGTGTTTACAGGCACTGTGTTGAATTTATTTTAAAGTCTCTATTACGCTCAAATTCAACGAAAATTTCGTTAAGTATTTCGTAAAATAAAGATAACCCTTTGCATCCTGGGAAATCTGTCATCTGCTAAAATGTCGTCTGCTGAATTTCTAAAATAAGCATTTTCTTCGAATTTTTTCAAAGAATACTATCAGAATAGCAAACAGTTTGGATCCTGATGAGACGCCACGTTTTGTGGCGTCTTATCTGGATCCAAACTGTTTGCTAAGGCCTTCGAAATTCGGTTCCAGCACTGAAAGAGTTAACACCTAAACAATCAGTGCTCCATATAGCTATAGCCACAATTTCAACGCTAGATGACTTTGTGGTATGATTACATAGATTTTTGTAGATACAAAATGCTCGTTTTTATTTATTTGTGACCACAATTAATTCCATTTGAATTTCCCGCGAATATATATATTCATACGACATACGAACACCATGACTAGATATTGTTGCGGGAAATTAAAATGGAAAACCAACGAGCATTTTGTATCTTAGCAAACATCTTTTTGATCAGACCACATCTGGCGTTGAAATTTCGGCAATTGCCATAAGAAACACTGTTTTTTAATTGGTGGAATTGGTGGAAGTTTATTTTACGAAATATTGTACGAAATTGTCATTGATTTTGATTAGTAATGTTACTTTAACCTGTAGATATTTAATATCCAAGAATAATACTGGTGTCTGTACGCTGACAAAGAGAGCAGGTAAACTGAAGATCAACAATGGCCAAGATGTAAGTTGTATTTACAACAGCTAGCATGATCAAATAAAGCGATTTACTCTTGAGCATCCAGCAACACAGTAAAAGCACTTTTGCATCATACATTAATTGAAATTCATATTTTTAGTTTAATAACAAGAGAACAATGAATAATTAAAAGTAATTATTGTAACATAAGCGTAGGGTCATCTGTGGAAATGTATTTTATCTGGATATGCAAGAAAACTACGCTTATGGTAATATTTATACTTTAGTATTTGCAGTAAGGAATATGGTTAAGATTGGAAATGTAGTCAATTATCAGCAAGTTGTCACCCATATATGACGCAATCATATTGGAGCATGTTGAGTCAACATTTGGAATTGGAAACATTAAATTAGACCCAAGTTGTTGAACCTCAAATTTTATAACCAACAAAAAAGAAGTCTTGCCAACGAATTAAAGTTTTATAAATATTAGGGAGGAAGGCTAACAAAGATGTACTATTTTTACAATATATTGTATTTTTCAGTTGGAGAAAATCACCGACGTTCAGAAAAGGGATCAGTTCTTTGCAAAGTTCGGGGACTGGCTGGCTGACAGGGGGATCAACCCTTATAGAATGGCCGTGGTGGACAAGGGGTCCATGAAGGAGATGGTTATAAAGTACCACGTCTTTTATAGGTAACTAGATTCTGCCAGTTTTTTACATATCAACTCTAGCTTCTCATATAAAAGAAAAACGTGTTTACAAAAGGGGATAAAATATAAAATTTCTGCAAAATCTACAAATATGATGAGAAACATTTGAAAAGCAAAATGCACTGTACTGGAAATGAAACTGTAAGTTTATATATAGGAATAAACTCAAATTCTGCTGTGATTAAAGTGATTTTATGTACACACTTTACCAGGTTCTCTTGGTATAGATGATTTTAGGTGCTTGTCATGTCTTTTCCTTTAAAATAATAACTATAGGGAATTTTTAACAAAAAACACTAACTATTCATTTTCTATGAACACTTGCAAATGTTGACTTTTTTCAAATTTTCTAAATTCAGACCAAATCTGTAAGCGAAAAGCTCAATCAAGGCTTCACAACAGTCAGCTTACTTAAATGGCTTTTAAGCACACATGCCATAGATTTAAAGAAAAAACAATATCAAAAATAAACATATGATGAAAAACAACATTTAAATAAGAAAAATTAAGGATTATTAAAACCCAAGCGAACAAGAATATCAAAAGCCTAGATTACAAGGTAAAATCCCATGTGCAATATATATAACAAACTTGTCTAAGAATCTATGTGATAACTGTTACAAATCAAACAACATATTTATTTCTAACGTTGATTTACATAAAGAAGTGAAACTCCAGAAGCTGAAGCAGCATTGCATTATATCAAAATACATAAAACTTGTACAAACAAATTAATAGCAAAAACTGTTTGTTTTAATTACAGAACATCATCCCAGATTGCCCAATTTCAGGATGGCATGGATGACGTATGCGGCATGTGGGGGATGGTAACAAAACATGCCAGTGTATTCCAACCGCTGTTTTGCAATCTTCCTAAACCTCTGATGAATCAGGAGATGGACAGAATCATTCGGTGTGATTTCAGTGAACTCGGATCTAATGCCAGGACGTCTGAAGATGAGACTGTCTATGCATGGGAGCTCTTTTTGCAGGACATTGAAGGTTTGCTTTTTTATTGGTGTTAAAGTCAATTATCAATAGCATTTACTGATACACAGGCGCGCAGTTTGATTAAACATTCTTTCATATCTACATGCAAAACAAGTGCCATGGAACCATCGTTTTCAGAATCAGTTGAAACACATTTAATAATAAACATACCCCTTTTCAGCATCTATTTTGACATTATTTTCATATGTGCCTCCAGTTTATTGAGGTGTAATAGATTTTTCTTTGTTCGCCTGTCAGTAAATGTTATCTCTTCATAGCTTCAAAAGTATTTGGCACTGAGTCGCCAAAATTTACAGGGTTTTTTATGTGTAGTATCACAGCTAGAATTTTGCATTTACTTTGGATCAGCTATTGTTGCTGAACAAAAATGCTTTATAATTCTTGTCAAACCGTCAATGCTATAGATAAGATTGTGCAATTGCAATATTGACGTGTTTTTTTTAATTCTAAGATATGTTGTGAAACAATTAAGTCAGTAAAAATATTTCATGTTATGACATTTAGTTTCATTAGTATTTTACAAAGTATACATGTTTCCAAATGAAATTAAAAACAGATTTGAAAACTGAATTTCACGTTGGTTTGAAAGGTCTGGATAATTTAAAATAATGTTAAGTTAAAAAAGACTGATATATTCACATTAATGACACTTTTTTTGAAAATCTTTCATAAGCATAGTTATTTTAAGTGCATAAAAGGGATGCCCGAGCTAAATTAAAAGTTAATCTGATTATATCTGCTGATGTGATGGTTTATGTTTTGGTGCCGTTTTAAGACAGAAAAAGTATACAAATAAAAATGTTTGCCTTCATTAACAACCCTAATAAAGGATTATCTGGCGGTGAGAGACAGTGAATGTGAACAATGTAAAAACATACGGCTGTTTAGAACTAGTTATATAATGTTAAAATGCATATTGCAAGCCTTGATAAATATTTAACACATAACAATTTATAATTCAGATGGAATTGCTGTCGTTCATTTCCGGAGCGGCCAACATTCCCCCCTATGGCTTTCAAAAGCCGATTGAGATACATTTCTATATGCAAGAAGACGGAGTGACCCGTCTTCCATATGCATCGACATGTTCTCTGGACTTGTGGCTGCCAACAGGACAGACACCTGAGAGCTTATCTACCCTTCTATTGAAGAGTGTTAATGAGTCGATGGGATTTTTTAAAATATGAAAATTTCTATAAAAAAAGGTTAAACTACAAAAAACATACTCTGATTCTTTTTATGCCTCCTGAACCTATGTTCTGGGGGCATATTAAAATCGCACCGTTTGTAAGTCCGTCCGGATTAGTTTCCACTCAATAAATGAAGTAGTTTTCATCTGATCTTTACCAAACTTGGTCAGAAGTTGTATCTAGTTGATTTCAAGGCCAAGTTCGAAGAAGGGTATGGACATATTTCTTGTTTTATTATTATTTACATTTTTTATGCACACATTCACATGTATGTATGTATGTTTTAAGATTCTCACTAAAGTGAGACCATTTTGGTGGATTTGTCCGAACTTGTGTGTTGGGGGCATGCATGTTAAATTGATAAATTATTGGTTATTTACTAGATGACAATTGAGGCTTTCTTTAATGTGAGTGCATACAGAAAATCATTAAAAAAACAATAATTTTTCTGTTTAAGGAAAAAAACATGAGATATTATCACAGCCAGTTTATGGTCTTGTAAAAGCTTTTACATTAATTTTGTTTATACTGTGACAATTTGTTCTTGTTTTGTATAGTTTGTGTTTTTTTTTATCAAAGTCAATAACTTAAGCACTCTTAAAGATATTAAAATTAAATTAGGAATAGTTTGTCACCGTCATAAAATTAATTGATTTAAGTTATAATCCTTGACTATAAAATGATTCAGTTATTCCCCTTACAAAATAAAGAAAAATAAATCTCTAGTTTTTTCAAAGACACGGATTTTTTAAATAACAAATTTTGTTGTTCCTAATCTTCCTGATGGCCAAGTCCCTTTTGGCTTTGCATATGTACGGTTTAATTATTGCTGTTTTCAGTCAACAAAGAAGTGTGTCAAGTACATGACTGCGCTCTGACCCTATAATTGTTTCAGAATTAATGTTAAGTTGGCTTATGTTTGTACTTAAATCTAATTGGATAAAATTAGTTATTTAGTTCATGTTTAAGTATGTGATTCCGTCTGTGATTTATTGTTATAAAAAATAAAAATCTTTTTAAAAAAGCAAATAGTCTTAAATTATCACTGCCCAATGAACTTAGAATGTGGATTCAGAATAGGTCAAATTTCTACATATCTGTTGTCATGCTTCTTAATGTCCATTGCTGGAATTCAGTGTTGCCAATGATCTGTTCATTTTAATATAACATTTTTCATTGAAAACAAGAGTTTGTTAGATCCCGAAGTGTCTCATCTGAAGCCACTGAATCTTGGTTAGCGTATTCACTTGCATGACTCCTTTGTAATCTCGTAAATAATAGGAACCAAGATCGGCGAAGCTCTGAGCAGCCTCCTAATTATGTGTGTATTTCGAAGTTTATGAGGTCCTCCCGCGCCTGAGGCAGCTTTATGTGAGGACCCGGAGTGTGTCCCAGCACTCCTACTTACTTTGCTCAATAGACGCAAGAAAGTTGGGACGAGTTTTTGAATTATAGCTGCAGTGTCTTGCTATTTAGTGGTTACTGAAAGATTTTCAATTTTTGATGTGGTTTTGTATCGGGGTGGGGGGAGCCGGAGTGCCCGGAGGAAACCCCACCTGTCCGGTATGGTGACCACCAACCAAACTCACATTCTTCCGGGAACGGAGAATGAACGGGTTAGTTTAGAAGCGCGTGTACCGGACAATCCAATACTGTTTAGTACATCTTAACACGCATACTTGTGCAACATTTTGTTAAACATGGAAGCGTAACGACTTTAAATTTGAAGAAATTAGCATCAATTAGTAGTGCTTTGATATATTTTCACGGATGCAATGTGATACTGTTATGTTAAGAATTGAGAAAACATCAAACACGCGCTACACGTGCGACGTGACCTATTGGGCAATGTTTAAATTTCCAAACCTTAGTAACAGAATATTGTGTGAATTAAAGGATTCCGTTACTGCGAGGTAGATGATATTTTTTACACAAATGCTCTTTACTTAAACACATTCATTACATTAATCAGCTGCAATATCAAAATATGAGAAATTTAATTGAAACAAAATAGCATTGTCAGAAAAAATAAAACCCGAAACGGGTATCGAACTCGTGACTTGAATCAAAACGTATCGACGTTACGATCGGAAGCTATCATATGACAGGTCACGTCCAAATGACATCAACAATACAGTTATCAGTCCTGCTGAGTCACACTAGTGAAATTGCTTTTTTCAAGTTTAGCGATTTTTTTGGTAAGGAGATAGTTTTCAAACAGATCTTTGAGAATAAATCATGTACAGTAAATTTTAGGTGGATGACAATGGATGTACAGCGGTACCTTAGGCGATCAAACAGCCATTGTTCACGTTAATTAAATTTGTCTGATTGTATTGATAGAAATGTTCGGATAGATGAATGGGCTTGACCAGGCGCGTAAACGTTTTAAATATGAAATGGTTAAATTTGCAATTTAGAAGTATTTTCCGAAACTAAACTTTTGTTTTAATAACGAAAGACACATATTTATTCATTCACATGGCTATTATTATATTGACCGTTTTTCCCATAATTTTACACATTGTTTCATTCATTGCAGGAGTATGCGTTTGTTATAAACTGAGCACGTACCCATTTAGAAAATCTAAGCTTAATCTTTTGTATATCCCCCACCACTATAGTGGGGGACATATTGTTTTGCCCTGTTTGTTGGTTGGTTTGTTTGTTTGCTCCAACTTTAACATTTTCAAATAACTTTTGCAATATTGAAGATAGCAACTTCATATTTGGCATGCATGTGTATCTCCTTGAGCTGCACATTTTGAGTGGTCAAGGTCATCTTCAAGGTCAAAGGTCAAATATATAGCTTCAAAGCGGCGCAGAAGGGGACATTTCTGAAATACACATATCTTGTTTTCAATTTTGTAAAGGAGGTCGTAAATCGCGACCATCTAGACTCGTCCATGCAACATATGATGTAACGCATTACAATATATATATAATACATATGACCAGTTTGGGACTTGAGCGACTATTAAAGTTATCCCCGCAAAGCCTATTTGGTCAAGAATAAATGACGTTTGCTTATTCTGTTTGTAAAAGTGTTGGTAACAACACAATACCAGTTGATCATAGGTCAAATTAAATTTTTGTTAAGTTAATGAAGCACGATTTGAAAGTAAAACTGACCTTTCCAACAACTATATTCATACTTATTTTTGGGAGGACGTTATGCAAATACATCACTTTATTGAGTATGGATGAAACTGTTTTTCAAAGTACGCTAGTTCTTATGTTTAGACAATTTGTGATGATCACATTCATATCTAACGGGCATTAGAGTTCGATTTCCAAGTTTCATATTTTGAAATTGTAACCGCAATGCATTCTTAAAAAATTGCTGATATTTGGTAAACGCGCATTAGCTTCCGTTTTATGTCAATCGTACAGCACATCGCATTTTACTGTTACCTCAAATGAATAATAGTCTGTCACTGAAAATTGCTTTGGTAAAATGAAAGTATATCGTGCAATAATTCACTTAATGAAATGTGATAACAATATAGAATCCGAAATTATCAGAATTGCCATATTTTGCTTAGGACGTGTATAGTCGATGTATCGAAAAAATGAATGTCTGTTGGATAAACTTCTTTACGTGGCAACATGATTACTTTCACATGTTTTATTTGAAATACAACACAGATGGTACATAAATGAACAAGAAACGTTTTCAAAATACGTAATACACTACTCAAATACTTTCATTTTATGACAATGTGATTACAGAACCAATGTACATATACATGTGAAATTTTTAGGCGGTTTGGAGGAAGCACTCGTTTTATGACAATGGTTAATGTTGACCTTTGACATGGTGACCTCACAGTGGTGTAGAGGCCATCTAAATACATGAACATGTCAAAATTTGAGGTTATTGGTAGAAGCACTTACGTTTAATGGGAAAAGTAAATGTTTTCTACAAGAACTTCTACTTGCAATGACCTTTTACATAGTACCCTCAAGTTGATGTGATAGGACGAGGACACGTATGTACACAGACGTTTGTATGAGGTCAATATTTTCACAATTATGTATGGATAATTTTGATATTGAACTAGACGCACCGGACCTGATTTTCAGCCAGAGTCAACTAAGGCACGTGTCGCACGCATTTGCCTAGTTTGTTTGAAGTCAACCAATCATTTTCAGAGGAAATGATGTAACAACGGTGTCCCTTGCGATGAAGATTTATAATTATAAAGTGTGCGTGGCTCTCATAGCATCGGCATTATTTCTCGTCTCATAAACAAATATAAATCTGTAGCCTCAACGCAGGTCTTTGCGGGTGAAAGATTGTGTTCTTTCATGAGAGCCACGCACACTTTATATACATCTTCATCGCAAGGAATTACTGATCTGAATTCTGATTCTTTGCAACATGCTGCCATATCAATCTCCGTAACCGCTACAATGTGATTCTCTGCACTCCACAATGACGGAAAGCGATACATTTGTTCTGGTCGACCAAATGGCACGTTACTATTAGACGAACGTCTACTGTGGTGATTGTTCCACATTTGAAATGCCCGGTCAAGTTCGTCCTGTAACTTAAAATATATAGATTATATTAAAGAGATTTCAGAAGGGAGTACATATTTTGCATAGCTATATTGTGGTGCATTGCAGTGCTGCTTCGAATCCTGGTTCCGTATAATAATAGCCAAATCCATGATCAATATAAATTGTGCTGTGAAGACACTGTTCAACGTCTCAACAAAAAATAGTCCTTATCATTAACCATACTGTATGCCGAAACTATGTATCTTGTTCTTGTTGTTTTTAGATAAAATATATTTTAATGTATGGATCAACATTATGATTGCAATGTGCAAATGATTTTTTTTAATGTTCTAGAAAACATGATAATATTTAGTCCAATAAATGTTTGCTAAATTTAATATCGGCGGTGTTACTAAGAAGGGGAATTATATCATAAGAAAGGACTGGACGGATCCACATACGGACAGACAGAAAGACGGACAAATCTAACTGCTGACTGATCCAACTAAAACTTGTTCTGTGGGCAGTACTATTTGTAAATTGTATAGCCTTAGTTTAAATAAATCAAAGCACACACTAACATCTTTAAACTTGCTCGACATGCGGGCACTTTCTTTTTAGTACACATCTAGGAGGACATTTTTTAACAAATCGTTTTCTACGTTATATAAACAATTACTATATTTCTATATACATTTTTTATATGAAATATTAAAGCTCAAGAAAATGCATGTATTTATATTAGATAACTCATACAAACGCACATAGCCTTTAATTTTATGTAGTCTCATGAACGAATATAGCTGGAAGCATTTAAATGGTAGGGAATGAAATATCAAATTTTGGAAATAACATGACGTTAAATTTGACGATTCGTAAAAAAAGTGCAATGCGGGTCTCGTTAAATGTCGCGTGTATTATTTTAGCAATTGAACGTGATGATCGTTGTTTTATTTTATTTTATTTATTATTATTTTTTATGTTTATTTTATTTATTTATTTTTTTTTTTTTTGGGGGGGGGGTAACGAAAGACCTTTTTTATATGTAGTTCAAGCTTGTAATTATCATAAATAATTGTACATTCATAATTTTATACTGTGCATAAAAACATTCAACAACGGCATCAAAATGTGTGTCTGCACTCCAGAATAATGTATGGGGTTGCGTGGTAAAAGATAGGGTATGTCAATTCACTGGAACCTGACAACTTTCTTGTGCCTAACGAGTATGTGTAATATTTGATTTTTACCTGAATTAATGAAAGGAAACAAAACTGGACTAATCTTCTGTCCAGAAAGTCTCCGCTGAAACTGCCAATATCCTGTAGGTCTCTTAACTGTTCGATCCAGTATTGCATATGGTGTCGTCTCAGGTAACCCCACCAACTTTCGATTCTTTGATTTGCTGTACTGGCTCCATCTATATAAGCTCTATCATGGTCAGGAGAATCGCGTCTGAAAAATGTTTGAAAATTTCGGACGTGTCCATTCTCTGTCCCGTAATCTCCGCGAACAAAACGAGGACATCCATCATGTATTTTTACAGCCTCGAGATAGTACCCACCGATTACCCTGGGGTTTTTATTTGTATGATACACATTCAGTCAAATCAAACGTCTGGAGAAGCCACATATGCACCCGCTTATACAGAGTCCAAACGGCTTTAGTTTATCGTAGCCATCAAAGTGCCAAATGAAGTTTGGACCAGCAGCACAATATGCACGCCTGCGGATACTTCTTGATCTCCTCAGGGACACGCCTACTGGGTCCAAGTGTATTAAAATGATACGCACATCTTCCATTCGTATATTCAAACCACTTTCTTTACATCTGGCGGCCATCATACGATATCCATGCAGTTGACCGGATTGAAGAAGTTCGTTTTGTATAAAATGAGTTACGCTAGCCATGTTTGAATACTGTCTTCTTTTCAGTCCTAATTTAATTAATTTTCTTTTCAAATGACGAATACTTATTTGAACACCATAGTCCATTCTCAATACATGCTGAATTTCCCAGTTTTTCAAACCCTTTTCAAACAAATCACATAGTATTTCCATTTTTTGATAATCAATGGCTGATCTTATGCGTATTATCATTGGTCAGCTATGACGTGCGCACGTCATAGCTATGGCGTGCGCACGTCATAACTATGGCGTGCGCACGTCATAACTATGACATGCGCACGTCATAGCTACGACGTGCGCACGTCATAGAGACTGTTAAAAAATATTTCCCATGCCCCCTTTGTTCCATTCTATGACGTGCGCACGTCATAGAGACTGTTAAATAAAATATTTCCTATACCACCGTAAGTAACTGACTAAAACTAAAATGAACATTATGATGAGAATAAGGTCATGCTTATACAACCTTAGTTGAGCTTTGATCATATATGACTGAATTGTTCAAAATTTCGATTCAAGCTTTGAGAATCTCTCACCATTTGTTCTATTTAGAGTGGCATTTTAACGAATCATATGCACGTCGCCGCGTTCATGTGAACAAACACCTTGATGCATTGAACAATTGTGAGCAAACGACTTAATAGAGTGCATAAATTTGAGCACACGCCTACATGCGGGGCATAAACAGCAACACATGCCTTATTTCGTTGCATAAACTCGAAAAAACGCCTAATAAGAGTGCATTTACTTGAGCAAACGCCTTATTGCGTTGCATAAACTTAAGCAAACGCCTTATTAGGTTGCATTAACTTGAGCAAACGCCTTATTGCGTTGCATAATCTTGAGAAAACGCCTTAATAGGTTGCATTAACTTGAGCAAACGCCGTAATGCAATGCATAAACTTGAGCAAACGCCTTATTGCGTTGCATAAACTTGAGAAAACGTCTTATTAGGTTGCATTAACTTGAGCAAACGCCTTATTGCTTTGCATAAATATGAGAAAACGCCTTATTAGGTTGCATTAACTTGAGCAAACGCCGTAATGCAGTGCATAAACTTTAGCAAACGCTTAATTGCAAAAACATGATCAAACGCCTTAATAGAGTGCATTTACTTGAGCAAACGCCTTATTGCGTTGCATTAACTTGAGCAAACGCCTTAATGCGTAGCAAAAACTTGATTAAACGCCTAATTAGGTTGCATAAACTTGAGCAAACGCCTTATTGCGTTGCATAAACTTGAGCAAACGCCTTATTAGGTTCCATAAACTTGAGCAAACGCCTTATTGTATTGCATAAACATGAGCAAACGCGTTCTTGCGTTGCATATGCTTGAGCAAACGCCTTAACTTTAGCAAACGCCTTATTGCGTTGCATACATTTGATCAAACGCCTTATAAGGTTGCATAAACTTGAGCAAATGCCTTATTGCGTTGCATAAACTTGAACAAACGCCTTCTTGCGTTGCATAACCTTGAGCCAACGCCTTAATAGAGTGCATTTAGCAAACGCCTTAATGCGCTGCACAAACTTGACCAAACGTCTTAATATCGTATATTGAGCAAACGCCTTAATGCGCGGCATAAACTTAAGCAAATACCTTTATGTGCTGCATAAACTTGAGCAAACGCCGTAATAGAGTACATTGAGCAAACGCCTTAATGCGCTGCATAAACTTGAGAAAACGCCTTATTAGGTTGCATTAACTTGAGCAAACGCCTTATTGCGTTGCATAAACTTGAGAAAACGCCTTATTAGGTTGCATTAACTTGAGAAAACGCCGTAATGCAGTGCATAAACTTTAGCAAGGCCAAATTGCGTTGCAAAAACTTGATCAAACGCCTTAATAGAGTGCATTTACTTTAGAAACGCCTTATTTTGTTGCATAAACTTAAGCAAACGCCTTATTGCGTAGCAAAAACTTGATCAAACGCCTAATTAGGTTGCATAAACTTGAGCAAACGCCTTATTACGTTACATAAACTTGAGCAAACACCGAAATGCAGTGCATAAATTTCAGCAAACGCCTTATTGCGTTGCATAAACTTGAGCAAACGCCTTATTAGGTTCCATAAACTTGAGCAAACGCCTTCTTGCGTTGCATAAACATGAGCAAACGCATTCTTGCGTTGCATAAGCTTTGGCAAACGCCTTAATGCAGTGTATTAACTTAAGCAAATGCCTTATTAGGTCGCATTAACTTTAGCAAACGCCTTATTATTGCGTTGCATACACTTGGTCAAACGCCTTATAAGGTTGCATAAACTTGAGCAAATGCCTTCTTGCGTGCATAAACTTGAACAAACGCCTTCTTGCGTTGCATAACCTTGAGCAAACGCCTGAATAGAGTGCATTTAGCAAACGCCTTAATGCGCTGCACAAACTTGAGCAAACGTCTTAATAGAGTACATTGAGCAAATGCCTTAGTACGCTGCATAAACTTTAGCAAACGCCTTTAAGCGCTGCATAAACTTGAGCAAACGCCGCAATAGAGTACATTGAGCAAACGCCTTAATGCGCTGCATAAACTTTAGCAAACGCCTTTATGTGCTGCATAAACTTGAGCAAACGCCTTATTAGAGTGCATTAACTTGAGTAAATGCCTTATTGCGTTGCATAAACTTGAGCAAACGCATTAATGCGCTGCATAAACTTGAGCAAACGCCTTATTGCGTTGCATAAACTTGAGCAAACGCCTTAATGCGCTGCATTAACTTGAGAAAACGCCGTATTGTGTTGCATAAACTTGAGCAAACGCCTTATTGCGTTGCATAAACTTGAGCAAACGCCTTAATAGTGCATTGAGCAAACGCCTGTGTTGCATAAACTTGAGCGAACGCTTAAATGCGGTGAATTTCAACGCCTATGCGGCTTAGTATGGTGCTTGACTACATTCAAAGTGGCAACCCATGCGCAGAGATTTGAAAGATTCCAAGACAAGTGCTTATTAAACTCATGTCGCCGCAAAACAAATTAAAGATTTTGATCGAATAATATTGTATTAAGTTATTTTGTATTCTTGTTTAAAATATTAATTCCATATTCCCTACCCCATTTTTACTATTGACCATATATAACAAGGCCTTAACAAAATCATGTCTTCCAATTTAACTAGAGCTTTGTCACAGACGTGACGAATAACCCCACATGCCGCATTGACACATAATATTTTGCATGTCGTCTTCACAAAAAAACAGCGGACACCATGCTCATTTTTTTAAACGCACTAAGTGACCCTTTGACCTAGTTTTTGACCCGAAAAGGCCCATGTTTTTTACCTTAAGATCATCTCCATAAAACTTCTGACCAAGTTTGGTGAAGATCGGATTAAAACTACTTGAATTAGAGAGCGGACACCATGCTGAATGTTTAAAAACGCACTAAGTGACTCCGTGACCTAGTTTTAGGCCCGGAATGGCCCATGTTCAAACTTGTCCTACAGATCATTTAGATAAAACTTGTGACCAAGTTTGGTGAGGATTGGATGAAAAGTACTTGAATGAGAGAGCGGACAACATGGTGAGGTTTAAAACGCACTAAGATACCCCGTTACCTAGTTTTATCCGGCATGACCCATATTCAAACTTGACCTAGACATCATCTAGATACAACTTCTGACCAAGTTTGGTGAAGATTGGATGTAAACTACTTGAATTAGAGAGCGGATAACATTGTGATGTTTAAAACGCACTAAGTGACCCCGTGACCTTGTTTTTGACCCGGCATGACCCATATTCAAACTTGCCCTAGACATTGTCAAGATACAACTTCTGACCAATTTTGGTGAAGATTGGATAAAAACTACTTGAATTAGAAAGCGGACAACATGGTGAGGTTTAAAACACACTAAGTGACCCCGTGACCTAGTTTTTTACCAGGCATGGCCCAATTTCGAACTTGACCTACACATCATCTAGTTACAACTTCTCACCAAGTGTGATGAAGATCGGATGTAAACTTCTTTAAATAGAGAGCGGACACCAAGCTCAATGTGTAAAACGTACTTAGTGACCCTGTGACCTAGTTTTTGATCCGGCAAGGCCCATGTTTAAACTCGGCCTTCAGATCCTCTAGATACAACTTCTGACCAAGTTTGGTGAAGATCGGATGAAAACTACTTGAATTAGAGAGCGGACAACATGCTGAATGTTTAAAACGCACTAAGTGGCCCCGTGACCTAGTTTTTTACCCGGCAAGGCCCATGTTCGAACTTGGCCTAGACATCATGTAGATACAACTTCTGACCAAATTTGGTGAAGATCGGATGAAAACTTCTTGAATAAGAGAGCGGACACTTAATACGGACCGACAGACAGACCGACCGACCGACCGACAGACAGACACGTTCACTCCTATATACCCCCCTAAACTTCTTTTCTGGGGGTATAATAAAATGGGGGTTTTAACCTTGTCAGAAACCACTGCCGTCAAAAGTTAAATTTCTCTCCTATTGATGTGCACTATGAACTCGGTGTTATATTTCAGGAATTGAAATTACTACTTGCGTTAATGTAGCTTACAGTCAACTGAAAATAGGCGGGAAAAAAACGATGAAAAAAAAGAGAATATGTGTCAAGTCCTTTCTTACATAACACTTTTTCTTATTGAATGTATTGGAATGCTCTTTAAGACAATGAATGGTTAGGGGGGGGGGGGGGCATGCGTGCAAAATGTTGACTTTCTTTTAACTTAATTTGAAGGATTTAATTTCGGTACAGGCATTCTCTTGCAGTGAAGTTTTTTTGTACGCTTGGTCAAACATCAAATCAATTTAGAAAAGTTGAACGCCCCCGTTGTGCGATTGAGATTTCAAATAGGTTAAAAGGGCGACTTCCAGTCCAATTACCAACAGTACATTAGATTTTTACTTCTTCGTGTAGCATCTTGCTCTTAAGGTAGCGCACCTCTAATGATTTCCCGCGATTTCTTCGAAGGTTGAAGAGCCTACTATTAGGTGCCGTAGCCTAGTGGTTAAGGCGATAGACTAGAAATCTTTTGGGATATTCCCGCGCAGGTTCGAATCCTGCCGACGACGTATACTTTTTTGCGACGCGTTTTATTTATTTTCTAACGTAATTTGATTTAATATGGCATATAAGCTATATTTATTGTTAAATATGTTGCAATTTTTATGCACATTCTTCAATTATTAAAATTAAAACAACGTTATGGCGAAATTGGGTGATTTACTGTTGAAAATACGAACCATGCATGTTGCATTTTTATTTTTATTTCAAAAAGTAAACGGTAAATCTGTCTAGTTCTTGGTATTTTTGCTGTATATAGTGTTTCTATAAAAACTAAGTTTAAAATATGACTTAAATGATACTATTTTGAATTTTATGACACTTTGTTTTTAACCGACCCAGTTTTTACTTGGCTGAAATCACTTACATTTCATGGCGCTCTTCCATAGATAAAAATTTGTAAAAAATAAATGTCTGTAAAAGAATACTTATTTCATCTTGTTTAAACTTTGAACACCTTTACAGCATCTGTACACACCAACTGCATGCCCATATTTGGAAATTTGAATGAATTATGGAACTTTTATATACCCCAGGGGTGAAAATAAACTGGACAAAAGCCGAGCGTGGAGGTGGTTTTGAAAAAATCGGTATATTTTTTTAAAAAGCATGGAAAGCCTACCTACAAATTTGCATGTAGTTCAGTGAAATGATGCTGAATGTGCCCATTAGAGGTGCGCTACCTTAAAAATTGCAGTACACTAGCACTCGTGTTGCAACAACAGTTTTGCTGAACAACACCGGACCGATACAAGATTAACCCATTTATGCCTAGTGGACTCTCCCATCCTTCTAAATTGGATCAATTTATTTCCAAAATTAGGGATGTCTAGTGTATTCATTTCTATATTTAGAATATTTCTTACATAAATTCCTTAAAGCAAACAGCGCAGACCCTGATGAGACGCCGCATCATGCGGCGTCTCATCTGGGTCTACGCTGTTTGCCAAGGCCTTTTTTCTAGACGCTATGCATAAATGGGTTAAAAATAAATACCGGTACGCATGTACTGACGCACACAAAGACTGAAGAATATAAAGCATCGACAGCTAAGTGGTAAGTGTCGTACTCCACAAATAATGACAAGCTCGTCTGATGTATACTTTCTACTATCTGAAGATTACCAGCTTTATTTGTTTGCGTAATAACGTCGTTCTATAACGAAAAAACGACAAAAAAGTGATTATCAACTTCTGTTTTGTGGTTTGAAATTAACCGCATATGTGACTTGGCGTGGTTTTTTTTACAAATAGCACGTGGTCAATAGCATGATGACATTTTGCCGATTAACTCTAAATTGAAATGTGAACTAGATTTTCCCCTAATTTAATTAAATTCCTAAACTAAATTGCTTATTGCTTAATCTTAGTTGGATTGTTATTAATTGAATTAGGACATCTGGGGTAAATATGTTTCATTATCCATGTACCAATCTTCAAAGTGATTTTTTTTTTCATGAATTCAACATAAAATCGGTTCACCAGTAACAAAAAATGTAAAGAAGCTTTAAAAAATAACAATAAAAATCGCTTAATTATGTTATTTGATTCTGGGATGATAAGGTGATGTATTGGAATTTCTCGTCGATCATGTGACTCATAATTGTATAATCACATGAGTCGTGTTCTGAGAAAACTGGGCATAATGCATGTGCGTAAAGTGTCGTCCCAGATCAGCCTGTGCAGTCCGCACAGGCTAATCAGGGACGACACTTTCCGTTTTTATTACCCTTTTCGTTTAAATGAAGTCTCTTCTTAGCAAAAATCAAATTTAGGCGGATAGTGCGGACTGCACAGGCTAATAAGGGACGACACATTACGCACGTGCATTATGCCCAGTTTTCCCAGAACGCGACTTATATATTCAAAAGCATGAGTAGTTTTATATTACAATTGAAAGCCTCTAATTAATCACAACACTATGATTTTGATTTAAAAAAAATGAAAACCTTTTTAAGTTGAGATTATAAGATGTAAAATAACATTGTTATTGTTATTAAGTTTATTAAGGGTGACAGCTATTGAGTAAGTTGAATGCACAAACAGAATGTTTGCCAATGTGCCTGAATTTCCATATCTGGCATGCCAATGTGCATGAAGTGCCAAATCTGGCATGCCAATGTGCATGAAGTGCCAAATCTGGACAATGTGCCTGAATTTTCGAATCTGGCGTGTCAATGTGCATCAATTTCCAAATCTGGCGTGCCAATGTGCCTGAATTTTCAAGTCTGGCGTGCCAATGTGCCTGAATTTCCAAATATGGCGTGTCAATGTGCCTCAATTTCCAAATCTGGCGTGCCAATGTGCCCGAGGTTCCAAATCTGGCGTGCCAATGCTCCTGAATTTCAAAAATCTGGCGTACCAATGTGCCTGAATTTCCAAATCTGGCGTGCCAATGGGTCTGAATTTTCAAATTTGGCGTGCCAATATGCCTGGAGTTCCAAATCTAGCATGTCAATGTGCTCGAATTTCCAAATATTGCGTGTCAATGTGAATGAATTTCCAAATGTGGCGTGCCAATTTGCCTGAATTTCCAAACATGGCGTGTCAATGTGCCTGAATTCTAAATCTGGCGTGCCAGTGTACCTTACTTTCCAAATCTGGCCTGCCAAAGTGTCTGAATTTCCAAATAGGGCGTGTAAATGTGCCTGAATTTCCGAATATGGCTACCATTGTGCCTGAATTTTCAAATTTGGAGTGACATTGTGCTTGAATCTCCAAATAGGGCGTGCCATTGTGCCTGAATTTCCATATCTGGTTTACCCATGAGCTTAAATTACAAAAGATTGTCATTAGCTGTTTGTTTTAGGTCTTAAATTATTTTTGTTTTAGGTCTTAAATTATGAAGAAACTAATATAAGACGCATGGATTAAAAAAAAATGTTGTCAATTACGGGTCGTTGTTCCTGTGCCCTAACAAAATCATTTCGAAAGGCATATATTAATTCTTATATTTATTGATTTAAAAAAGGTCGGTGTGGCATGTTGGATACGGTGTCCGCCTAGCTGTCAGAATGTCCTAAATTCGATCCCTACGGGAACTGAGGGAGGGTTCTCGCAATCTTCTCTCAAGTACTGGATCTACACTGGAACGGACTTGAGTGTCTCAATATTTTAAAGCTGTCAGTGCAATTAAGCTATTATAAGTACGGCTAAACTTATAATTATATTTGATATTTTCTGATAAACATGTTATTCAAATAAACATGCTGTTCAATTATTCATTTCACCTGTATACAATTACCTTTCCGATGTTGGTGCTTGGTGAACTTTTTCTAAAGCACCAGAAGCCTGAAACACTACTATGCAAATTACAGCGTTCCACAGAAATGATACTGATGATAATTTTTGATGATTATGATAAAACAAATTATAAGTGTCTTCTGGGTGAAAGATAATGTAGAAAAAAAACTTTTTGAAATACGTTTGTCTGTAAACAAACGCATTGTTTATTTATTTAACCCTTTGAGCGCTGGAACCGGATTTTGAAGGCCTTTGCAAACAGTTTGGATCCTAATGAGACGCCACAGAACGTGGCGTCTCATCTGGATCCAAACTGTTTGCTATTCTGATAGTATTCTTTGAAAAAAAAATCGAAGAAAATGCTAATTTTAGAAATTCAGCAGACGACATTTTAGCAGACGACAAATTTCCCAGCATGCAAAGGGTTAAAAACGTCATGGCTCATTGATCGAGAGTCAGTAAATTTTAAAGATAACTCGCCGCTAAGTTTTAGATGCAAGTAAAAATGTATACATTAGATTTCCGAGTTTATTGTAGTGGATTTCATCTTACTCATTATTTGTGTTATACATGTGTATACTATGAAACTGTTTTTTTGATAGTAAGACAAGATATAATAAAATACCGATCAAAAGTGAAGAAATCAATAATACCTGGTTACACATTAAACGGAATGGATTAGACATCACGTGGTTTAACGTTCAGTGATTGCATGTACATGTGTATACGTTTTCTGTTAACGCTAATAAATATTTATTGGAATAGCGCCTCTCCCAATGTAGAGGAAGTTCGTCTCAAACTGGCAGACGGCATTTTATATGCATACGTGACGTCACGGTTACGACGCAGGGACTTTGAACTGGAATATTCCTTTGATAGACGAGACCTCGTTGACATCTGCAAATTCCTTGAGACTGAAATGGCCGCGTGCTTTCACCGGCAGTTGCGCAGTACGCGGAGTTTCGAATACAACAAGAATATAGCGGTGTGTACCGGACGGAGGCGAGGGACCAGAAAATCCTGAAACAGGCAGAGTAAAATAAAGTTGCTGAACTCCAAACTTAGCTCCACCCGCTAACCCGACCCCTAAACTTTCTCAGAAAACAGCCAATGCCATTTTTACACGACCTACTGAAAGAGCAAGTTCTACAAAAGTGTACAAAATATGGGTTTTTAACTATATCAAACATTAGTGGTTTCTTTAAGTGATTAGCAGGATATCGCATTTTCATCAGTTTTTCAGTTACGTGACGGCGGCTAGGTAACTAACTCACTCTTTTTTATAATAACTCGTTAACATGTACTGTATTTATACGTATGCCAGTAACTGACTACATGTATTATTAAAGGGACCTTTTCACAGATTTTGGCATGTTTTGAAGTTTGTCATTAACTGCTTTATATTGATAAACATAGGATCTAACAAGCTTCAGTAAAAAAAATCAAGAATACAATTTAAAAAAGAAAAAAAAGGTAACCCTCAGCAGGGCTCGAACCACTGACCCTGGAGTTCTGGAGTAAAAAGTCGTAAAAACCACTTGGACCTCTCGGCCATTCTTCCTGATACAATAAAGTATGTGAATACTTTATATAAGCAATCCTCGTAGTTTCACAAAATTTAACGCAACAACAGAACTCTCCAAATTATTAATTCGTTTCGCGTTGCAACGCTTTACAATTTTCAGGTTTTTAAATCGTCAAACGATGCATATAATTGCTGTTTTAGAGCATGGGGAATGTTCAGTATTACTTTTACCTCGCAAATATCATAACTTAAACGGAAATTTGCGAATCTGAAACAACTTTTTTTTCAATTTTGTCAATTTACCCAACCGTGAAAAGGCCCCTTTAACATACTTGAATCAGTGGTGGTGGATTTGCCATAGAAAGGATTTCATGACCAAACCCGCACTCAAATTATGTTACCGCGCCGTAGATCGAACACGCAAAAAATAATAATGATAGCTGATGGTTACCTTTATCAAATGATTAAAATATTTAATAATATAGACGTCCCTACATTAAAAATAAACCAAACACTCGAACGATGAGGTAAATACCTATCAGACCATCATGATACCACGTTATATATATACATTACAAGATAAGTATTGATGCAAAGCATCAAAGGGCGTCGGAATTTCAGTGTAAAAGGCACTCAATGAAGTTACATGGAACGATTTTTTTTCTACTGTAAATATTAAAATATTGGCCGATTATTTTAAACAAAATAGAAAAAGATACTGGTATAACCTTATCTATGATTTTGTGTTGTTACGCCCAAATAACCATTATCTATGATGTTGTGTTATAACCCCCAAATAACCATTATCTATGATTTTGTGTTGTAACCCCCAAATGTTTCATAGTTCATTTTATTTACATTGGTTTCCTTTTTTTACTGGCATCCGTGTGCAGTTTTCATTAATGGAACAGAACTGTGTAGTTTTAATGTGTTTACGACCCCCACCCTCTCACACATATATTTCATGGGCATAATTAAAACAATAAATGGTTACAATAAAACAGCATATTTATTTAAACTAAAATGTCTACATTAAAACAAAAAGTTAACATAGAACACAAATATAATAATTTGATTCTACTGGGGCTCGAACAATGGACCTCTCACATGTGAAGCGAGCGTGTAACCACTACACTACGGAACCGCTTGAAAAATCACCTTCTAACTAAGATATTAATAAGCTATTAATAGTCGGTTTAAATGTAAACCCGGAATTTTAAACGCTGGATAATGAGCGGGATTAAAGGTCCATACCAGAGGGTCCATACCACTGGCAAGATACGGGTCAGGCCTGCGGCCTTCTATATGTAGTTCTTAAAAAAACCTATAGGAGGACTTGATAGTAATGAGACTGGGGTGCTGTGATGGTGCTCTTCATTGATAAGCGGCTTCCTTTATCAAGACTCATTATTACAATTAATAATACGTGTCGCGCTTCGCACTCTATAGCGCCTTTATTAGTAACTAGGTGGTTGCTCGGATAGTGGAACAAAGAAGTTTTGTTTTTATACAAAACCAGAAAGTTTCACCGGTTCGCGTATTTGCCCAGTCCCTGTGATATTTTATTATTGCCCAGTCCCTGTGATCAGTTATTAATTAAAATAATTAGCTTTGCATTATTGGCAATAAATGTTGTAGCAAATGTAATAGGCACAAACTGTACTTATTTACACTAATTTACAAAAACAAATCACCACTATGCAAGATATTCTGACAACAAAAATATATACATTGATCCATAAAATAACTTTTCCTCCCATAAGCGAAAAAAAAACGTATTACATACTAGTCGCCGCACTTCAGTGCGACGCCAATAACACAAGTACCATATTCAATTATCAACAAACTCAAGAATCGGAACGCTTTAAGTAAGAAAATGTGTGGAAACATCAATGCTTTCCCTTAAGTAAGTAAACGCGCTTTAAATAGCAACTTACCCATAAGCGTGTGCCCTTGAACTGTACCGTCCCGGAGATGAGATCCCTGTAAAGAGAACGAGAGCGCCGATGACGCTGAAAGCATAGTTGCAAGATACAGGGAAGTTGCCGCTGAAGTAAATGTTTAGGTCAAAATATACTAAATAGTTTCCTTATATGTTTTGATGTAAAAGCGACAACTTTGAGCTAAAATAAATACACCATTTCGCACATAGAGACCCCCATAACCATACATTTTCTTGATGGGCAATCTTAGCTGAATCGATTTAAGCAATAAAAAAGATATGTCATGTTCAAACCAAAAAAGAATTCGACTCAAATCAAAATCGACTGTTTTTGCGCCTTTTTTCGGCCATTTTCTAGTGGATTGTAACCTTTTGCAGTGCCATATTTTCTTTAATCTCCAACTTTATCCTATTTCAGGGATTTAGTAGTGAACACCTATGCTTACCCTATCAATATCTCCAAACGATAAAACCCGAACAACAGTCTAAAGTGTATAACATGCCTTCGAGGAAAATATGATGATTTGTTTAGAGAGTACAGCCCTTCATGACTCGATTATTTAGTATATTGTAACCTTAACAATTGCTGGCATCACGAGTCGCCCCCCTTGTTACCAAAATGTTCTATTTTTAGAAACGGGAATTCCAAATAGTGACGAAAGTGAATGGTTACAAAATGACATAACTATGAAAATAAATACGTAGAATTACATTAGTTCACGCATACCATTATGCAACCATCCGTTTTCTTTTCCGACTTGATACATTTACAGCTTTCCATTTAATATTTTACAGACACAACACTCGTCCAGAATTCGCGCAAATCCATTACATCCGATGCCACATTTAAACCGTTAGCTCTACTCGTAACGTTAATTTCTGGCTCAAAGTAAATCATTTTAACTTCAATTAACACATCTCTATTACTTTCAAACTCTACTTCATCAAATCCATAGAAAGGCAGGTCAGAATCTATGTCATAAATCAGAAAACATTCATCGTACTCCGCCATTTTTTACACATTTTCAAAGAAAAAAGTGCTTTATGCCCCACTTCCTGCTGAGAATATGTTTTAATTTCTATTTATAATTAACCGATGAAATGTTACATATCCTTAAACCAGGGCCTTATGAATTCAGTTTTGTAAACATTTGACCTCTCACAGAACAGTAAACAAAGGAAATAGAAATTAGGTGTGAGGTCACTATCAACAAGAACAGAATAGTTTTACTAACGAAATTTGTTTTAGTTTCTTAGAAGGTTTTTTCACGTAAAACGGTCTTAGAAAAATTCAATAAAAACGGTGTCAGCAATATTCTTGGAAGAAAACGTTAGAAAAACGTTTCCAAAAAAAATTGTAAGAATTACCATATACTAAATTAAATAGATATTTCGTCTGATTTTTGATCAGGTAAGGCTTCATAATGGTCAACCGATCGATGTGGGTTTTCGAAATGTCGTTGCACCTATGCTAAAAATGTGAGTCATAAACTTGAATTCGTGATAGAGAAGTCCTAGTGAGATTTGTTCTCAGACTGAAAGCCCCTGACCATAAACAATAATTCATGGCATGTTAGAAAGACATTAATTGTATTTAAAAAAAAGACGCTTACTTGATTCAGAACTAATTCTACTAGTATGTATTGCATTTACGTCCGTAATGATCAAGTATAGCCAGCCAAAGTGTGCTTGCCTAAAAGTGATTGAACTTGCCTAGACGTCATTGACGGGATAGAGACGATATTGCCTTTGCCTACACGTGATTTTTACTTGTCCCTGCTCAGCAATTACGGCATGGTGGATCCAACTACATTGCGCATGTCTAGGGTAGATTAAACCATTTATGCCTAGTGGACTCTCCCATCCTTTTAAATTGGTTCAATTTATTTCCAAAATGAGGGATGTCTAGTATATTTATTTCTATATTTAGAATATTTCTTACAGAAATTCCTTTAAGCAAACAGCGCAGACCCTGATGAGATGCCGCATCATGCGGCGTCTCATCTGGGTCTACGCTGTTTGCCAAGGCCTTTTCTCTGGACGCTAGGCATAAATGGGTTAAACCTATCTTGATGTCAGTGATAGACTAGTGAAACCAGCTACGTTGTACTTGATTTGAGGAGCTGTAAATGCCTTGACTTGCCTTGAAGTCAGTTGCAGCCCAGTGAACTCAGCAACATTGTACTCGATTTGAGGAGCTGTACTTGCCCTGAATTGCCCTGAATTGCCTTGACGTCAGTTGCAGCCCATTGGAACCAGCTACGTTGTACTTGATTTGAGGAGCTGTACTTGCCTTGACTTGCCTTGACGTCAGTTGCAGCCCAGTGGAACCAGCTACGTTGTTCTTGATTTGAGAAGCTGTACTTGCCTTGACTTGCCTTGACGTCAGTTGCAGCCCAGTGGACACAGCAACATTGTACTTGATTTGAGGAGCCGTACTTGCCTTGACTTGCCTTGACGTCAGTTGCAGCCCAGTTGACTCTGCTACATTGTACTTGATTTGAGGAGCTGTACTTGCCTTGACTTGCATTGACTTGCCTTGACTTGCCTTGACATCAGTTGCAGCCCAGTGGAACCAGCTACGTTGTACTTGATTTGAGGTGCTGTACTTGCCTTGACTTGCCTTGACATCAGTTGCAGACCAGTGGAACTAACTACATCGTACGTGCCTTGAGTTGTTGTAAGTTCCTTGACATCAGTCACGACTCAGTGAACCAAGTTACATTGTACTTGCCTTGAGGTGATTGTACCTGCACTGAAGTCAATTATGAGTACTGACCCAGTGAAACCAGCTCGAACTTGCCTTGCGTTGTTGTTATTGCCTTGACGTCAATCATGACCCAGTGAATCCAGCTACACTGTATTTGCCTTGAGGTGATTGCACTTTACGTCAATGATGGTACAATTTCACCAGCCGTACTTGCCTTAACGTCAGAAGTATCACAATTAAGCAGTCTCCATGTTACTTTCTTACACCAAAATACGTGATTTGTAGGTGCCTTAAGTTGATTGTACTTACCTTGAGGTCATTGGCTGCCCAGTGGAGCAAGTCATATTATGTTTATTCTTATGTGATGTGTACGTGCCTTATGGCCAAGGGGATCCAGATATATTTTACTTGCCTATTCGTGACCACATGTACTTTTCATGCCGGAGGTGACGGCCCAATGGAGCCTGATATATTTTACTAGACTATAATTGACCACGTGTACTGTCCATTACGTACGTGACGGCCCAGTCAATCCAGATATATTTTACTAGCCTAGAATTGACCATATGTACTTACTTTGACGTCAGTGACGGCCCAGTGAAGCCAAAAAGTAAGGTCTTGAAGACTGTGACCCGGCGCGTCCGGGTCAATCATAATTAAGGTATACTTAATGTCCTGGAAAAATAAAACGTGCAAGATTTTAGCCTCGTTCTGGGAAAACTGGGCTTAATACATGCGCGTCAATACATGCAGAGAGTGTATTACAACTTTGAGAAGTTTTAATTTATTTCCTGTTTAGTAACAATTATTATGACGATCTAGCCCATGATTTGCGGAGTTTAATATAAAAGAAGGTCATGCTAACTCTAGATAATGCTGTGATTATTTAATTTAAACAAAGCATATCGGTATGTAAATATGTTTTTTGTAGGTTTTACAAATGGTATGCAATTAAATAATTCGTATTTAAAAGTGTAAATAATAAAGAAACAGTAGATCTATTAATTATGCCTAATTTCAATCAAGAAACTATTTATTGAACAAGAAAAGTGCGCACCGTAACACATCTCGGAAACAAAAAAGAAAGATCGGTATAATGCCGTAATGGGAAACCATGTTATGATATAAATCATAATTTAGCTTGAAATTTTGCAAAAAAGATTTTACTGTTGTTTATTTTCCATGCTTACAGATTTAATTACGTATTGATATATTAAAGTGTGTTCGAAAATACATGTATGTTTAGTAATAATTTACATGTGAATACAATTACAGGGCCAGAAAGACGGCTGTACATTATACCAATGGCTACACGGATAGATTTCCTAACCATTTTACTAACTTACGTTTTGAGCTGTAGGTAGAGTTACTTCCGGTTGTCTAGATGTAGCCTGTCTGTTGGATGTGACGCCACATTCAAAATCCTGCCCCTCAAATGCAACACCAAGTACCGCAACTCTATCAGAGTCGCAGCCGTCGGTCAACACCTTCCTAATGACGTCATATTTGATGTCATTGTTTTTCGATAAGCCACGCTTTTCGGATGTAGCCGAACCGGGAGCTATATTTCCGATGCAGACCGCAATGATAACAATCCACATCGCTTTTTCTAAAGCTATATTTACAGTAGTCTCGATTTATTATCTGCGAATATTTCAGGTGTCAAGTGTATTAGATCTAGCCTGAAATGAAAGAATGGAAATTGTGTTCTCTACATCCGTGTTTTTGTAATTTAGTCAAATATGACGTCATTTGATGACGCCACACATTTTCTTTGTACTGTAAATCGAAAACTAGGCTTAGAATCTCGCAATCTCTATGCAAAGTTGTCGTTTCATGCTCTCGCATACATATGAGGCGTGCGTTGTGAAAATGGGGTTGAAAGCATGTGCGTAAAGTGTCGTCCCAGATTAGCCTGTGCAGTCCGCACAGGCTAAAAGGGACGACACTTTCCGCCTTAACTGGATTTTTGCTAAGAAGAGACTTTCTTGACAAGAAAAAAATCACTAAAGCGGTAAGTGTCGTCCCAGATTAGCCTGTGCAGTCCGCACAGGCTAATAAGGGACGACACTTTCCGCCTTAACTGGATTTTTGCTAAGAAGAGACTTTCTTGAAAAGACAAATATCATTAAAGCGGTAAGTGTCGTCCCTGATAAGACTGTGCGGTCTGCACAAGCTTTTCTGTGACGACACTTTACGCACATGGATTAAACCCCCTTTTCACAGAGCACGGCCCATATAAATGTAATGTAACCGTCGTGCAAGAGATTGAGAATCTCGAAGAACATCTAGATCTAGCCTAGATAAATTGCTTTAAATGATCAAAATATTCACCAAGGTTTAATAATTAATTAGAACCATAGTGTTTACGTGTATATATCCTCTTGATTTCTACATGTCTACTTAGAGCTACTAACCAACACAAGTATAAAATAAAACACTGACTAAATACTTCTCTATCTAGATATCCACCTAAATTCTTCTATGGGTATAGATCTATCTTAATATCTTCTTCCAACAGATACTGTCAAACATGAATGCACATACTTTGTATAAACTTGCATCTAAAATAAACACATTATGTAGCATGCATATTTAAACATCCGTGAATATCGTGTAACACCCAGCGTGTGACATTTTCTCGTAATGGAAAATAAAGTATGGTGCAACATAAGGACAACAATTAGTATATGTATTTATTATCGTTGTGTGAATGAATAAACTGGTTATACAGGTTTTTGAAGGTGATATATGTCCAATGATGCGGAAATCAAGATTTCCTCGTGCACAGATTTGTAGGTTTAGTCATTCGACAGGCAAGCAGGGTAGAGCGAAGACTTGATTTAAATCGTTTTATTTATTTTCTCAACCACATTTCATTGTGAAATTTGATTAATTTTTTTGTCGTATTGGCGTTGTTAATTTATTAATATGGACAGTCAGGATGAGAGGAGAGATCGCTTCGCCGGCGGGGACAGAGCTGGCACAGTAAATGGACACACGTAGGGACCACGTGGTAGCGGTCAAATCGGTAGGCCCTTGGGGATAGAGGAGAATTGTTTGACGTGTTTGGTTTACATATAATACGCACATTGTGAAGAAAAGTATCATTTCTCACGTTTTTCTCTTGTAAAATGTAGTTTAAAGAGGCATGTCCTTTTTTCGGAAAATCATTGGTGCCAATCCTGATATAATTGACTGTATTGTCGGCGCTTACGCATTACCATTCTTATAATTACCTGAAAAATGTGTATCTGTAAATAACCAATCAGCTTTAAAGCAGATAGATTGCAGATATTAACGAGTCGGTGCATGATATGTAAAATACTGGCTGTATTGAAGAATTAAAAGACATCCCTCATGTTGTTAGTCAATCAAGTGTAGCCGTGAATGAAGCCGGAAGCTGGATTTGTGATCAATGAGGACAAGTCAATATAAGTACCAGTTCAGAGGCTAAAATGGGTAGGATTAATCTGGGATAGCCAAATGTTTTCTTTTGAAATTCTCGATAGAAGAATAACTGATTTTAAAAATGCTCTTTTAAAGGTATTTTCTTCCATGCCAATGGTTTCGGCAAGGGATTTAGCTAGATGTACGGGGAAAATTGTTTCAATGATGCCTGTTATTGGTAGTCTGGCTAGGTAAAGACTAGATATCTTTATTCTGAAATCGTTTCTAGACCGTCAATGCATAGAGTTATAGCCCTTGAACCAGATAGCTTATTTATTTCCGAATTTAGATTTTGGTTAGGTCGCATAGATGGCATACAATCAAGACATTTTAGTAAAACTACATGTGTCGAAGTTTTAAAAGTTTACAGTGATGCAAGTGGGTTTGCCGGTGGGGCTTTTATTGTTGATATGTCAGGTTTTATTTTACACGATATATGGTCAAATGACGATTGCAATACAAGTTCTACTTACAGAATACTTAATAGAGTAGTTCTAGTTTTACGTGCCTATGGGATTTTTTTAAGGGTGGGGGGCTGTTAAGAGGTTTTCTGACTCTGAATCACGTGTAAAGTTGGTAAAGGTAGGAAGTTCTAAAATTGAGTAACATGATCTAGCACTAAGCATTTTAGTATGTGTTTGAAGATGAATAGAGGACTAGAAATACAATGGATTCCAAGAGAATTAAACTCCATTGCCGACAGTATAAGTAAAATGAGCAATACAGATGAATGGTAAATCTCACGAGATTTCTTTGAGTATTTAAATGGTAGCTCGGGTCCGATTTTGATTGATCGCTTGACTACTGTTAAAAATGGAAGTACTTAAAGATATAATTCAAAATTCTTTGATTTTGAAACAGAAGCAGATTGCTTTACACAGTTTTGGGGTGCCGATTTGAGTTGGTTGATGCCCCTATTTATCTCGTAGGAAAAACAATTTTGCACTTTCTAGAATGCAACGCATATGGCGTTTTGATGGTACACAGATGGCCTAGTGCAGCATTTTGGCCATTCTTATTTGAGGCTGGTAATGTACAAATGCACTTTGAGAATGATATTATTGTGTTTGACAAAGGGCAAACTATTTGTATGAGTAATAACCACTCTGTTTCAGTTTAAGACCTTTTTCAAGAAATGTTCTTGCTATTCGAATTTAACTATACTATATGTCGTTTATATGTGAATCAGTGATATGAATGGTTTGACTGTTTTGCTATACTTGTGGTATAGTTGGGATTTTTCACGTGTTTATATGTGTAGAAATGATTCAATGGATGTTGTTTTTGTATAGCCATTAAGTATGTATAGAAACCATGTTGGTGTATGTCCGTTTGCACCTGGTGCTTACGAAGTCGTGTACAGTACACGAGAAATGAAATATTTGCAAAAAAGAAAGCAAAAACAGTACTTGCAAAAAAGAAAGCAAGGGTTAAAAATAAAAGTTTTAAAAGTATAATACTTGCAAAAAAGATAGCAAGGGTAATATTTATTTCAAATTGGAAAATACTTGCAAAAAAGAAAGCAAGGGAAACGGTTTTGTTACAGAAAGTCAATTTAAAATGTTGGTGTGTGTGTTTCGTGTCTGTCTGCCTCTGGGGTAGACGCGATTGTGTGTGGCATTTCGTGGGCTCATGGGGTTGTGGGATCGTGTGGTCGTTGTAATTCTGGTCTGGTTGTGTTTTCTGATGATGGATTGAAAAGGGCCAATTCTGGGCCGCTGGTTCGGAGGTGCTTAGTGACTAAAGCGGATGTGTAGAGGCTTTGATTCTTTGATGTGAGATGTGTAACGGTGCGTTTGGTGCGTTTTTTTTTTGGGGGGGGGGGGGTTGGCGGTTTGGGGACTTTGAATTGAAAGGATGCGATACAAGATTTTTGAGGATTGTGCTATAATTATTATTTTCAATAGTAAAATGGTTCAATTGTGCAAGAGCGAACAGGTTTTGACATTTTGTAAAACAAATGCAGTTTTATGCCCTGTCTTCTACTTGAAAAAATGTATCTTGGTTGAAACTATTCTAGATATTGCAATATATGTTTCGTTTAGAAACATAACAAATGGTAAGAAAATGCATTAATACATTTTAGTTGGCTCAAAGAAGATGAGTTACAGTAGACAATTAGATATTTTGCACCACATCTTTCGTGAAATTTGACTTAAACCTAATGTTTACGGGTTGCATTAATTTCGGTCGGGGGAAGCAACTGCTGTTGCAAATAGCGGTGTATCTGATAGTGTTAAAAAAGCATGGGCAGTGGAAGACTGTTGGCGCTTAGGATCACTGCGTGAGAGATTCGGATGAAACACAAACAATTGTTTCTTCTCGTTTGGATTTGTAAATATATATGGTACTTGGTGTTGTATGTTGTTAGTTGTGCGTTGTTTTTTTTGCCCCGATCTTTTTCTGTCGATAAAATACCCTGCTTGTCATGACACCTAAACAAATGTGTTTGTTTTTATTCTAAATGGTTAGATGATAAATAATTTATGTTTGTCATAAAATGTAATGGAATATAAAACATAAATGTATTTATTATCGTTGTGTGAATGAATAAACTGGTTATACAGGTTTTTGAAGGTGATATATGTCCAATGGTGCGGAAATCAAGATTTCCTCGTGCACAGATTTGTAGGTTTAGTCATTCGACAGGCAAGCAGGGTAGAGCGAAGACTTGATTTAAATCGTTTTATTTATTTATGCTCTGTTTGTGTGTTGATGTTAATATTATGTTTTATGTGTTTCAGTGAGTTTTATGAGAGCAGACGGATGACTGACTTGAGATAGAAAGGGGCATTGGTTCCGGACATTTTACCATGGGATTTACATAGTTTTCTAAAAAGAATACTTAACGTTTACGATATAGTAACAGCTGATTATTTGTAGATTTCTCTAAAATTAGAGGTTTCAGGGGGTGATGAAGGCACCTAGACACCGGTCTTGAGCCATGGGTCCTCATACGTCCCCCTGCCATTAAAAGAAAAATGACAAATGAGCAGTAGGGTTGCGTATCCCGCTCGCGGTTACACCTGAATCGTTCGTTACCACCGATTATTGTTTGGGGTGTACGTGAAGTCATGTGCACTTCTCTTAATTGATGGTAATGAATAAATCTTGTAATCATCGCAGCTGCTTTTATCAAAACTAATGCTTCACTTTATGTACTTTTCGCAATTAGGCGTTGTGGATGGGCATAGGGGGCGTCCTTGGTGCTTTTTGGGCATCGGCGGCGGACGGGCGGTTGTTAGGGCCGTGGCGTCCTTGGTTGGGCTTGTGATTTTGAATTGTGTAGTTAAATTGTGCAATTGTATGATTTTGAGTTTAGGCTTGACGTCTGATGGGTATTAATAATATTCAATTATTCACATGTAACGCATGAGCATGTTTAATGATACGTATAACGACATGTTCTACAGAATGGATTTAGTATCGTTTCAGTTCTTAAATATATGAAAAGGATGTCGCAACGTTTACTGACGTCTCGAGACTCTTCAACTGAGCGGTGCCATTGGGGTCGATATCTGTTGCTCATTGAACACATACGATCGTCAGAAGATTTGTTTCTTGCATTTATGTGTAGAAAGCCTTGTCAAATACAAACACCCACTCCGTGCGTGTGTTTCAAGAAATAAAATACCCTGCTTGTCATGACACCTAAACAAATGTGTTTGTTTTTATTCTAAATGGCTAGATGATAAATAATTTATGTTTGTCATAAAATGTAATGGAATATAAAACATAAAAAATATTTATGTTAGCTCGATTGCATCGGACGCCTAAGGCTTATATAAACGCTCTCGAGTCCGTTTCCTATGACGTACCATTTAGGTCAAAAGTCAATAAGATCTACTAGGTGAAAAGAGAAATGTACGTTGACGTACATTATGTACGTCGACGTACATTATTTTGTACGTCGACGTACAAAATTGTACGTCGACGAACAATTTTTACCGACCCTTGAGTGTTAGCCAATCAGAAGACGCATTACAACTGATCCGTTTGTTAAATATTCACTGCGGAATTGTAAACAAATGGCGGTCTCCATAATATAAATAGGTTCTGGAAAAAACAACTGTTTGCTAACAATTATAGTCCAATAAACTAATGTCAGTCAAAGAGAACATGAGCAATTATTCTATATATTGGGCTCCTTTACTTATCGGTAATGTCATAGTGGGTTTCAATTGAAATAATGCTATATTTAACGAAATTCCCCTTCGTCCAAAAATTCCCTTTCCGAAATCGTATACTCGAGTACTGTAAAGTCAGATGTGTAATAGGGACCTTCTATCATGACGAACGTTGCATAATGATCATACTTTGTAATTATTTAGGCTATCACAACAATACATAATCAGAACAAAAAATAGCCAAATAGCAAATATTATTTGCATGAGTAATAGCAATATAGCTGAACATAATTTGATAAATAGATAATAACAATTTGAAGTAGTCAATTCTTGATGAAAATTTATTTGTTTGTGCTGAAATGAATTAAATGCAGTCCATCTGAGTCAAGATTTTTGTAAAATAGATCATATAATAAAGACGTATAATTCCAGATAACACATGCCTCATCAGACAGAGAGTTACAAGAGCTGTATTTCAGCATTTACGACCAGCGAGAGGCAGCAGGCTTCATCCTCCCGTGTAACTCATTCAAAAAAGACCACATCCCCCTCCTGCAGTCCGCCCTTGTGAGCAACATGGTCCTGGATTGCAGAGATGAACTGGACCAGTTCATTTAAGGTAATGAGATTTAATTATTAAATTGAGTAACAAAACTCCTCCGAATGTAATACGATGTTTTTGTAAGCTGGCTAGTCAATAGATGATTGGTTTTAATTCAAATTAAACACACCTTAGTACAAGTGAATTTTAATAAAACATAAAAAATAGTGAAATTGGTGCTGGTTAAAACCTAAAGGCTTTCATGTATTATTCAAACATTTTTAATAAAAAAATTTGATTAAACTGCCTTTAGTGCCAATATATCAGATGTGTGGTTGATTTATTTATTAAATTGCATAATATTAATTACTGGGACGGTTTAAAGTACATGCTTTTTATGAATCAACTGCATATGTCTTGACACTATGTGTTATTAAACATGTTACTGTGTGATTGACAGCTCTATTAAATGACTGTTAGTAGCATTAAATCAATTTGATATTATCATTCCAGGTCTACGAACTCACAATGTGCTGACATTGGTGAGGGAGGAGAAGCTGTGCTGTCTCTTCAGCGGTGGGAAGCATCTAGTCACCGCTGCTGATGTCAGAGGTCTGCTTAACTTCAAGTACCGTCAGGATATCAACCGGGAGGCTGACCGTGAAACTGGCCAGCAGTTTCTAAGATTTAGTCAGGCGACAAAGGGTGATGGGACCACCGTCAACGAGATTACCCTGAAGCCACATGATGTCCTCATGTGGATGACGGGATCATTAGAAATCCCGGCTGTGGGTTTCCACAAGCTAATTGACATAGAGTTTGGGTTGGAGGAAAGGGTTAACACATGTGCACTATGTGTAACTCTCAAGCATCTGACGCCGATGGTTGAGGACCCTGTGTTGTATTTCACTGAGCGTTTAATTAACTCATCAACATTTGGTGCTATGTGACATGTCTATATGTTATGGAGACTGTCAACTGTGTTGTATTTTTAGCTATCCTAAAAAGGAGAGTTCGAAACTGGGTCATGCTGGGTCAAAAACTTGGTCACAAGGTCAAAAAAAATAAAACATTGTTCACACTGTAGAAGTCACATTTGATGCCCAATCATCGTGTAACTTTGTCAAATTGTTTGTCTAATGATATGTTGGTTGAATTCAAAAATGGTCCCAGTCCCTTGAAAAATATGGCGGCCAGGGGGCGGGGCATTATTCCTAAAATGGCTATAGAGAAACCTAGTGAACACTCTTGAAGTCACATTTTTTGCCTAATCATCATGAAACTTGGTCAAAAATTGGTTTCATTGATATCTTGAACGAGATCGAAAATGGTCTTGATCAGTAAAATAAAAACATGGCTGACATGGGGCGGGGCAGTTTTCTCTATATGTATACAGTGAAAACATGTTAACACTCTAGAAGTCTTTATTTGGTCCAATCTAGATGCAATTTGGTCAGAACATTTGTAACGACGGTTGTGTTCGAAAATAGTTCAGATCAGTAAAAAAAAACATGGCCACAGGGGGGGGTCCTTATATTTATATAGTAAAAAAAGTAGTGAACACTCTTGAAGACACATTTTTTGCCTAATCATCATGAAATTTTGTCTAAACATAGATTTAAAAAAAAAGTTGTTTCAAATACGCGCAAGAATTACGTTGGAATCTGCAACATCAAGGTCACACTATGAGTTCAAAGGTCAATAATGGCCATAAATGATCTTGTCAGGGCAATATAACTATGACATTCCTTGTGAGATTTTAAAATTACTCGGTACATTTGTTCACAATCGTTGGACCGTGTGTCATGCTCAAGAATAGCGTCGATATCTCCAAAGTCACGGTCACACTTGCAGTTCAAAAGTCACAAATGGCTATATATTAGTTTGTGCATGCCATAACTATGTCATTCATTGTGAGATTTTAAAATGACTCTGTACATAAATATTGTTCACAGTAAATGGACGGCGTGTCATGCCAAAGAAATCAAGAGTTCAAAGGTCAATATGGCCATAAATGATATTTGATTAATAATTCTTAAAAATCTCCATAAATAAGCTTTTCTTGTTAAGCGAAGACAGCATGAAAAATATTCTGTGTCAATGCCGCATGTGGGGTTATACGTGATATGTCTGTGACAAAGGTCTTTAGTTATAAATATTTTTTTGAAAACCTGGTTTTGTGATAATTTTGTCTATTTTTTTTTTTTTTTTTTTTTTTTTTTTACTGGAGCTTTTGGGATCCAATGTTTACATTTATCAATAAAACCATTTAATGACAAACTTCAATGCATGCCAAAATCTGTGAACAGGCCCGAATCTATTTATTTTGTTAGACAGAAATACAAATATATTTGTGTATATATTTTTATTTGTTATGCAAATACTTTATATAAACGGAAGGAAATAATATCTACCCTTATTGTTTATTATTTTGTAATAATTATTTAGTTATGTCAACTGGAGCTAAAAAAATCTTCTGTTAAAGCTTAAGACTTCTCAGCCATCATTTATCAATATGTTTTAAAAGTTACTATTTTCCTCAAATGTTTAGTATTTGAAAGTGATTTAATAAATTGTATTCAACTTTTTTAATGGAATATGGTCATTCATACATGCATTGTCCAAACAATTGCAAGTTATTTTAAGAATTAAAAAAATTATATGCCTTAACAAATTGTTTGGTTACTTATTTCAACACTAGGATTTTCGGGTCACCGGCTACAATAGTAGCTGCGACAAAAGTCACAAATATGGATCACTTCTCCATCATCTGTGTATGTTTCTGTCCATCAAATTGACCGAAGCATACATTGAGTATAAAGATATAAACTTCATACAAACATGTATCATATTGTTCGAAAGAACTATAGTATTAAGTGTGAAATGTTTAACGGACAGACAACATGTTTAAGAAGTGTTTCTTTTTACAATTATATATTTGATTATGTTTTCATTTTAATAGGTTTAACTCTTTCTGTGTTGAAAGTTTCAGATTAATCGGCCGACTCGCTTGGAAATTAGGAAACTTTAAAGTTGCCTAAACTTGCAAAAATGCCATTTTAGTGTGACATTTATTTTTTGGTAAATAAGAAGTGCTTTTAAAAAATATTATAGTATCATATTAAATTATGTTTGTATCTATACTGTAGCAAGACTATCTGTCTTTCTCAGAAAGTCATTTTCAAGAGAAAAAACAAGCATTTGCTAATTTTAGGTGTTTTAAGCTCATCTGAGCACAACGTGCTCATGGTGAACTTTTGTGATCGCCTTTTGTCCGTCGTGCGTCGTCCGTCGTAAACATTTTGCCTTGTGAACACTCTAGAGGCCACATTTATTGTCTGATCATCATGAAATCTGGTCATATCATTTGTCCCATTGATACCTCGACTGAGTTCGAAACTGGGTCATGCTGGGTCAAAAAAAAAGAAAAACCTTGTGAACTCTGTAGAAATCACATTTGATGCCCAATCTTCATGTAACTTTGTCAAAATGTTTGTCAAAATGATATATTGGTTGAGTTTAAAAATGGATCCGGTCCTTGCAAAAACATGGCCGCCAGGGGGCGGGGCAGTATTCCTTATATGGCTATAGAGAAACCTTGTGATCAGTCTAGAAGTCACAATTTTTCCCAGTCATCATGAAACTTGGTCAAAACATTGGTTTCATTAATATCTCGGATGAGTTCGAAAATGGTCCAGATCGGTGAATAAACATGGCCGCCAGGGGGCGGGGCAGTTTTCGTTAGTCTATAGTAAAACCTTGTTAACACTCAAGAGGCCACATTTATTGTCCAATCTTCATGAAATTGGTCAGAAAATTGGTCTCAATAATATCTTGGATGAGTTTGAAAATGGTTACGTTTGCTCGAAAAACATGGTTGCCAAGGGGCGGGGCATTTTTCCTAATATGGCTATATATGGCTTAAGTAAAACCGTGTGAACACTCTAGAGGCCACATTTATTGTCCAATCTTCGTGAAATTTGGTCAGAAGATTGGTCTAAATGATATTTTGTATGAGTTCGAAAATGGTTATGTTTGCTTGAAAAAACATGGCTTCTAAGGGGCGGGGCATTTTTCCTTGAATGGCTATAGTAAAATCTTGTAAACACTCCAGAGGCCACATTTATTTCCGATCTTCATGAGACTTCGTCAGAAGATCCATCCCAATAATTTCATGGACAAGTTCAAAAATGATGCTGGTTGGTTGAAAAACATGGCCGCCAGGGGGCAGGGCATTTTTCCTAATATGGCTATATATCATGCTGTAGTAAAACCTATCTTCATGAAACTTGGTTAGAAGATTTGTCATAATGATATCTTAGATGAGTTTGAAAATGATTTCGGTTGGTTAAAAAACATGGCCACCAGGGGGCAGGGCATTTTTCCTAATATGGCTATATATCATGCTGTAGTAAAACCTTGTTAACACTCTAGAGGCCACATTTATTGTCCGATCATCATGAAACTTGGTCAGTTGATTTGTCAAAATGATATCTTGGATGAGTTCGAAAATGGTTTTGGTTGGTAGAAAAACATGGCCGCCAAGCGGGCGTGGCATTTTTCCTTATATGGCTATAGTTAAACCCTGTTAACACTCTAGAAGCAATATTTATTGTACGATCATCATAAAACTTTGTCGGAAGATTTGTCCAAATGATATTTTGAACAAGCTCGAAATTGGTTCCAGTTGCTTGAAAAACATGACCACCAGTGGGCGGGGCATTTTTCCTGATATGGACTTATGAATCTTCATGAAACTTTGTCAGTATATTTGTTTAAATGATATCTCGGATGTGTATGAATATCTTTATGGTCTGTTGAAAAACATGGCTGCCAGGGTGTTCACTAGTCAAGAAAGTTGGTAAGAACATTTTGTTATAATGACATCTTGGGCTGCACAGATCAGGTCAGTTCCTTTAATCTCAGGTGAGCGACTTTGGGCCTTTCAGGCCCTCTTTTTTTAAATGTACTCAATTGAGTCTAAAAGAGCATTTTCATGCCTTCATTACATATTGCATGAAATTAACAATAAAGGCGGCCTTTAAATGTATGTAACCTATCTATATCACTAGACGTTAAGCACTATTGTCTTACACAGTCACAGCTTGATGGTGTGTCTCTTCTAATTCTCACTGTTTGATGATATCAGATTTTTATGAAAAAGCTATCTTCACTTATTCTCAAGACCCTAGCACAGGTATACATTTTTCAGCCAAACTTATATGCTGACAAGTAACAACTGTACATTGCATGGAATATGTGTTCCAACAGTCACGGTTTTTGTCCCAACAGTCACGGCTGTTTAAAGTGCCTCTTTGTCTGCTTTAACATCACCCTAAACATGAGTATGCATGTCATTGTGTTCATTGAACAGCCATTGAGAGAATAAGACTGGTCTTTGACCTTTCAGTTTATAAATTCATCATAACTAACTTTAGAAACTTTTTGTCGCAACAGTCACGGCTGATGTAATATACACATATCACAAACTTTTAATTAGCCCAAAAATTATTACTTTGTGGTCCAAATAATTCACAAACCTCTGTTATTTTAATATCATTAAATTGTAGTGTAAAATATGCATAAATACACACAAAATAATGGTCTTAATGCAATTGAACATGTCCCAACAGTCACATTTATGTATTTATAAATTCTTAAAAATATCTACAATAAACTGTTAAATATTTCAACTGAAATTATTTTTCTTCCTGCTTTGGTTTTCATTGTGCATAAAATAATGAAAAATATAGATCTACTAGGTTCTTTTGAGTAAAAAATACTGAATTATCAAATGGCAATAAATTAAGTAGGAAGTGCAACATAATATTACGTTTTTATACTAAGTCTTAGTTTTCAAAAACTAATGTACAAGATTACTGTCCTTTCTTGCCATATAGAACAGTTTATATGATGCTATAAAAGAGCAAGAATTCCATTACACTAATAACTAATACTTCATATGTAACTTCTCATTTTTGTCCCACCAGTCACAGTTTTAGTGATTTAATTCAGGACATCATATCTCAAAAACTATGCAAGATAAGTTGGTCAAACTTTGAACATTGATTTTAAAACCCTGGTAGTCAATGACAAACATGTTTGTGTACATAATAGTCCTTGAATCTTCTTAAAATAAAACTGACCATGTTCGAGACTCTTTTTACGCTACCTTTTGACACTTATTTTATTAATTATTTTCATAAAAGGATGTTTATTATGCATACATGTATCTATATCCCAACTAACTGATAAAATAGACAGATAATTATATCCAGTTCTCTTTTATTCCTATATTTTGTTATATATTTTTGTACATTTTTGTACATTTTTAACAAATTTTCTGTCAGCCATGGTTATTTTTTTCCTACTGAATGAAAGATTTCCTTGAAACATAAACTATTTTAAAAATTTTAAGTTTAGGGAAATAGAAACATCTATATAATTTCCACTTGTAAGAACTATAATTTTGTACAAAATGTCAAGCTTATTAAGTTATTTTGCTTTAGGCCACAATAGCTGAAACACGACATGAGTATATAAACATCTTTATCTGACATCCATGTACACAGTTTCATGTTTATGATATCTTGGTCACAACACAGAATTGCACTCCACACATGCCAAGAAACAATCCACACCCTGGTGATCACTTTCAATGTTCACAGTTTGTTCTAGTCTTGTGAAGTCCTGCTCGTTCAGAGGACAGTCTACATTTGACACATTGATGATCATGTCTTCTCGGGGAGCTACCTCGACCTCATCGTCAATGCGATATTCGTCATGGTCTTGGATGGCCTCCTCCGGAGCACGGAACACCATGTAGTCGGTGCCCCTATGACCCTGCCCAGCTTGGCGCATCATGCCCTCAATGTAGAGCTGTGTTGGGGTTCTCCCTCTTTCACCACTCAACCCGTGCAAGTTCCAGCCCTCACGAAATATGTCTAATGCTCGCTGGAAACGAGGCACAAACACGTGATGAGGGCACCACAAGTGCATTGGATTTGCCAAATCCAACTGTTCAGACTCCTCAAGATACGTAAACAAGCTGTGAAACACGCTTGTTGCACTGGCAAACAGGTCACGCCACATGCGTTCAATCCGCTGATTGTGAACGCTCCTTCCCGTGATGAAAGAACCCCCTTCGAGGTCCACGATGCGCTATCATAAACGCCCCAACCCCGGTATTCTCCAGTCCATGATCGCTCCGGACTCTTGATGGGACACCATAGCGCTGGGTGCCTGTCATGAAGGCTTTTGGCATCGTGGTAGCCTTGTTGTTGGTCGCAGCTTGGAGGAAAAACACACATCCGCGAGAAGCCATCGATGCCTCCGTGTATGACAAAACCCCATCTGAAAAAAAGGTATAAAAATTGTACATACTTGTATAGATATTACAATGCACATGTACTAAAACAGCAAAGTATTTTGTTTAATTAGGTGTGAGTATATATGGCCTCAAGTGGAGGGGGGATAACCAGTCAAAACAAATTATTTGGGCCCAAATTAATCACAAAATACAAATCTGCCCAATAAACCTTGTTATCTTACTGTCACCCCAATTTAAATTTTTAATCTTATAAAATTTTGGGAAGAAATTTTAGAAAACTGATACACAGTTTCCACAACATTCTAAAAATAGCTAAAATTAGAAAAATTGGAAATTTGAGCAATGTCATGCATATTATGGGCAAATAAAGCAATATTTAAATGCCCCCCCCCCCCATAAATATATATATATATATAACATATGTTTTAGATAACATTTAAAATGCACTCTGGCTTAATGTACAAAGTTAACTACTGCAGTACAAAATAGAAAGCTTAAACAAGACTGTATTTGTAAAATGCTATGCCATAGGAATGAGTGTTTTGGCATAGAATTGTGAGAGTTTACAAGCTTTTCAATCCTTGGACCTTATGAACTAGTGTTTTGTTCAATATGACCCAAATTCAAACTTTACCAAATAAATAAAAATAAAAATTGTAACAACCAATTGTGATGAAGATTGAAGCAAAATTGTGGCCTCTTGAGTGTTTAAAATGTTTTTTCCATTATTTGACCAACTGACATAGTTATTGACCCCACATGACTCAGATTTGAACTTGACAATATCATAAAGATAAATATTTTGACAAAAGATTATGAAGATTAAAGCAAAAAAGCGGCAACTGTAATCTTTACAAGGTTTTTTTCATTTGACCTAGCAGACTAAGTAATTTTGTACGTTATCAATTTGTGGTTTCCATCTATGTGCCACAATGAGTTTGGACCAGCAACATTGTACACCCTTCGTCGAATCGAATGACACCATCGCATGGCTACGGCTGCTTCGTCGACCCGGATCAGACTGTCAGCAACACGTTGTCTTTGAACCCGATGTCCTACACTCTGAAGTTGTCCCTGAACCATTCTTTGCCCAAGTGTCTGATTGCCATTTGTTATCTCTCGGACCAAATTGTCAAGTTCCTCGTTGGAGATGTTCGAGTACCTTCCCCTGATGCTTATACCATATGTCCTGAAAATATATAATAGAGAATATTTGTTTATTTTGAGGGGATATGAAAAATATATATCTCTCTGAGAAGGGAGAAAATATGTTTTTTTTCAGGTATGTTTGTGCCTTTGCAGCAATCAAGATGTGGTGTGGCTCCCATCGCAGTGCAATCTGACTGTATTACTCGATCTTCAATTCGTCCAGATCTGGAGTTGAGATTGTTTCTATTTTAAACAATCAGATTTACCGAATCGATATAATCATTTAAATACATGTAACATGTTTCATCTTCACTTCGGTTAGATAAGCACTTAAGTCTGAAAATTAAAAGTTTTTTTCCACGTTAAAAAATACTGGTAATTCAAATCATTTACACAGGATTCATTAACAAAGGCACTGATTGGCAGAGATGGACTAGTTCAGCGCGTCATCGGATCCTCACAGCGTAGAGGTTTTGAGGATATGATTTTTATCACATTGACTGCCAGGGCCCTCTCTTTCGCATCGTTTTGGGCGAAAAGGGGAATTTTAGAAGATCTTTTCACCAACCATTCAACACTTTAATGGCTTTATTTTAATGTGATTTACATAAATATACATTTAAACAAAGGTTAGCAGCATGATACCAGCTGGCAACATAGATATAAAAGTAAAAAAATAAAAATATTTTATTTAGCTGAAAAAGTATGTTTTTCATGGGGGAAGCCGCCGATATTCGGTTGTAAAAAGTGCAAAACGAGGGCCCTGACAACATGGTCGCCTATGTCATTCAAACTGTCAACGTTAACCAGACATAGAAATGTCCTGTGGATTAAAAGCACTTTTGGAAATGTCTGTTGTTCAATATGAATTTTAGGTTGATTTTAATTTGTAAAAGAAGTACTAAATGACTCATTTTACAAAAAATTAAACCACTATCTACAAATTGCCACTTAAGGTAACAAACCAATACCCATTTGAAATACAATAATAATGTGTTAAAAGGGCATACCTGTGCCTATTTTAGTTAAGAAAAAATAAACATTTTACAGTGGCTTTGTTTTTTGGGACACCCTGTATACACACTGTTATTCAATTGACTGGATAACATACCTGAGGCGGCGCTTAATAACCGAATCTGACACATGAAGCAGACTAGCAATAGCTCGTCGTTTGAAGCCCGCTTCAACTAGATACTCCAGCTGCTCTCGACTAATGACGTAAAGTGGTCTGCCTCGGGTTGTAGTCTGTTTTGCGGCGAAGAGACCAACGAGAGGCTGCAGCGTTCTGAAAAGATTAAATCAACAAAAGTTATAACACAAATAAAATTATAGTAATATCAAGAGCACCACCTCCGAAAATTTTAATACGTTTCTCGTTAATGTCCAGAGGTGGGTAATCATTATTGGCTTATCAAGTCAGGACAAGTGTTTTATAGGCAATAATATCACCTGTAAATAATACCCGAAAGGGGAGTTAGAAAGTATGTATAGATAGATAGGCTTCATATAGGTATATAGCAGTGTGCCTGTCCTGTGTGTAGTCAATGGCCTTGAATGTGTCTCATTGTTATTTGCCAGTGCCATTGGGTCACCAGGTTAGGGCGGGGAGGTGAACTTTCTAAACTGAACAGTTTATACTGTAAGTCGGCTAATATAAACAAATGGTCCGCAAGTAATGGGATCGAAAATTATTTAAATGGTCAGGGAAAATACTAACCTCTTTCGATCTTCAATTGTTGACATCAACGAGTCGAGAATCTCACACAACCGTTCAAAAATGGGAAAACGGGTACACATACGTCGTGCATTCCGGCTTAACGCTGTAAAAGTGTTAAGACTAGATTCACATAAATTTGCATCTGTAGCTTGCGTCATTAAACTTCTACATAAAGAGTGAACAATGCGAGTTGCTTCTTCTCGAAAACCTTCGACGTCCGCCATATTTTTCAGAAACCGGAAATGGACTCGACCTGTCTCAGCAGTTACTAGATAATAATCATTACATAAAACGGTTTTAGAATAAATACCGTCAAGTAGATACTTATTTTTTATTATTTTCTGTTTCAAATTTAATGTATTTTTTTCCTCAATTTAAAAAGAGATTTTGAACATTTATTATGAATAAATCTGAAGGAAAAGCGATTCAAGAGACGAGTGTTTTGATTGGCTGCTCAGAAAAATTGAACGTCGACGTACAAAATTGTACGTCATTGTACGTCGACGTACAAATATATACGTCGAAGTGAATTTCATTTTTGTACGTCGACGTACATTTCTCTTTTCACCTAGTCGGTCTTGTTGACTTTCGACCCAAATCGTACGCCATAGTTTCCTGGGCCCTAGAACCAGTACTTGGTGTCTTTGGGGGGAGATCTAAAGAACGCTCCCACGGGGGGATCGACCCGTGACCTCCCGGTCGCTAGGCGGACACCATATTCATTACACAACGGTGACCTTTTTAAGGACAACAAATCGAGGATTTATTCATGAATTACCATGCACTATTGTTACATAGCAAATTTTAAACAAAACGTTGTCAAATTACCAATAAACAAATAAAATATTAGACATTAACCCATTTATGCCTAGCGTCTAGAAAAAAAGGCCTTGGCGAACAGCGTAGACCGAGATGAGACGCCGCGTCTCATCAGGGTCTGCGCTGTTTGCTTAAAGGAATTTCTGTAAGTAATATTATAAATATAGAAATAAATATACTAGACACCCCTAATTTTGGAAATAAATTGATCCAATTTAGAAGGATGGGAGAGTCCACGAGACATAAATGGGTTAATATATGAGATTCTTACGTAAGTGCCGGCAGAGTATTATATAGACAGACACACACAAAACGCGTTGCAAAATATCTATTCTATCACGGCTTGTTTTCTATGGTCAAAAAAGTGAGGTAAGTGCGGGTCATTCTGAAATTTCCGAAACTACCGTCACAATAGAAGGCTCTGCCGATGACACACACTAACTTTCATTCGGAAAGTACCGGTAGTTCCGGAAATTCTAGAAATTGCCCAGTAAAATGCATGTACTTACAAGCGCGATTAAGTAAACTTTTGACAAGCAGTTTCGGCATAATAACGGTCATAAAACTAATATAAATAAAAATAATTTACGTGTTATTGATTGTGAATTTCATGCATGTTTCCAGTGTTTTAAATACAGAGACATCCGTACCCAATATATTTTTTATTGGTACCATGGTGGATGTTCTGTATCTGATTTTTATTCATTTAATGGATCAAATAATGATGAAATTATCCATAAAGTCGCAAGTTTTGTATGCCATCGGCTTAACAACATCAATTCATAACTTTGTGTTTGTATGTTTATCTATCTACATGTGAAACAACATCAATTTGTACGTATATTGATATCTAACACAATGTATAATAAATAAGGATAGAAGTAGTTACAAGGTAACTGTGTGATGGTATATAATTTGTGTATATTATATATAACGCAATGTATAATAAATAAGGAGAGAAGTAGTTACAAGGTAACTGTGTGATGGTATATAATTTGTGTTTGTAGTGTATGTAATCTGGGCCGGTTGCCTGTATTTACTTAAATAAAATTGTTTGCGTTTGAGTTTGGTAGCTGTGTCTGTATAAAGCCATATTGAACAACGATGTTTCCATTGGACATCCTAGTGAGTAAACATGGATTATATCTCGCATTCATTGCTTATAAATTTACAAATACAAATTAACTACACATCGTGATCTTTCTTAACTGCATTTTGTATTTCAAACGTTATCAGCACTCGTATTTAAGAACCCATTCATATAAAATCAGATTAAAGAAAAAACGGATAAATCACACTTGATCGTTTTAATATAAACAGGCTACCAATGTTGTCTATGCCATTAATATTTTTTGGGGGGATTATTCATATTGAAAAAAGTGTAAGTAAATGTATTAAATGCGTGGTAAGACTAAACAGATAAGAATTTTGAAATCTTTCAAAATGTTAAGGATCTTCTTTTTTCTGATAAATAAGTATAAGAATTGCATGGTGAATGAAGGTTCAAGATTCACATGTGTTCAAAATAGGTTCTAACAATATTCCTATCAGATTTATGAAAAGAAGTAAAACGATCAATGCATATTCGGCGTTGCTGGACGGGAATTCAGAGCTGGCATAAATAGCCATCCATATATTGAACACAAGAACGATAACAATGTGGTTTATAAATAATTAGGGCTGTCACGATACGCCGTGAGCGTACCGCGGTATATCGTGGTACGTCAACACTGTATCGCGGTACGTACCGCGATATTTTACAGAATATGTATCTGTGAAGAAAACAGCAGAATAACAAGTTTTACAAACTTTATTAAACTCAATAATCAGAAAACACTGGTATCATAGTATGACTAGAAACTGTAAAAGAAACTGTAATAAACTTGATAGAAGTAGTCATTGTTATTGTTCGCGTCTTTTTCTAAAATGTCCGCCATGTTGTTAACAATAGCTGTGACTACGATCTGTGTAAATCGAACGCTTCAAGGGCATGTTCAAAATGCGGAGTCAGCGGGCCCAGTATTGAAAATCCGTAGCGTTCTGACTCTTCCTCGACTTATTCAGAATCTTAAGATAACATGATTCGGAAGTGCCATGCTTTGAACGATCGTATACTAAAGAAAGAAAATAAGAAATAGAAAAAACATCTTTTTGATAATTATGAACTTATTTGCAAATGAAATCTTTCCCTAATTCCAAAAAAGGTACGGACCCATACATCGCAAGTGGAAGCGCTTGCTTGACCTGGATATTAACGGATTATTTATTTAGCCCTTTTGAATCGCTTCTACATTTTTCAAAACGATATCTATATCAAAATAATTATGTAATGTATTTATATCTGTGCTAATATAATAATATTAAAAAAACCGGTGCGGCAACGCCGTACCGCGGTGCGATTTTTTTCACGACATGCACCGCGATATACCGGTATACCGGTGAATCGTGACAGCCCTATAAATAATACAGCAGACAAGCAAACATATTGTGTGACTTTATCGGGATAATTATTTCCTTAAAGCGACAGCTGGTGCGAAAATGGTTGTTCAACAAAATTCTCCGTGAATAAAACTCGAATGCATTGTCATTAAGGACGCAGATTAGAACTTCTTTAATGCACACTGTTGCATACAAATTGGTGGAAAGGTCAGACATGCAAGTTATACAGTGATGATCAATTATTGATATAAGATGCAATAAATTAAAACTGGCTTGTCACAATTATCTTTCCAGTACGTGGCTTTTGTCCGAGTGTTGACAGTGATGCATTTATTTAAACATGTGACCTTGACCCTTGAAATGTCCGCAGGTACGCAATATTTGTATATAATCGTTAGATCATGGTAAAGAATGATCCGACGTAATTTAAAACTCTTTGAATGCGTTCAAACGTTTTTAAGTGAAAATTGAATACAACTTTAGCGGCATGGACAGGAAAGAAATCCTATCATAGTACGTAGCCCTTTATTAGTGACATGTGACCTAGTGCCGGTCTGTCACTATATGGCATAGAACACAGTAAGCACTATTTCTCTGAATACGTTCTTTTGATGTACATATCTTCTACGACTTAGCGATTTAAAAAAAATCTGTAGTTTATCAAAGAAATCATACTGTCTTATTTACCTTTCTAAATGCAAATTATTGCATTTTAAGCCGGACCAAAGAAGTTATAAAAATAAAAAAAGGACTATGGCAATATAAAAAAGTATGATGTCGTAAGCATTTGTTCAAAAAGATATATAGAATTCGAGCAAAACAAAAAAAGCTCACTCTAACCGAACCATGCAACTATTTTATCGAAGTTATCGGTAATGCATTTTGTAATTTGTGCTAAACGGTTGCTGATTTAATATTTAAACGATATTAATTATACAAAAGAATCCGTACTTTCTGCAATTGTCAAGAAAAATGAGTTCTTACTTTTTTCCCAAATATCAAACCTGCGTTTATTAACATAGTCGAAAAATAATTAATGCGTATGGACTTTAAATAGTGGATGTCAGATTTTTGCTTCAATACTATGTTAACTTCGAAAAATATCTTATACAAGTTAATTGGTACTACAAAGAAACGATACAAAGACAAAGAGAATATGTAGAATTGTGTTTATGCATAAATCTACTCATTTTAAATTCCATTCGCATATTTAATCATTTTAAAAAGAAAGTGTGGCTTTTCAAATTCATGTTTCTTTGAAGATTCTCCCACTCCTCCCACCAATCTCCACGCAGAGTTGTCGTTCCTTGCCCTCACATACAATCTCAATCGTATACAATCTCTGCCACCACAAGAAAATCTTACCAGATTTGGTAGGATTGTTTTTGTTGAAGTATTATATTATGAAAAGTCATATCATTTTCTTTTAAATTTTGAAAATATTGTTTAAGTTTAGGTTCATATTAAAAAAGTAATGACCTAAATTAAAAAAGGGAAAATATAACAACGGTAAAATTGTTGTAACACGTGGTTTGGTTATCATCACGTGGTTGTTTATGAGGCAAGGATTCGACCCAGCTATGCTAGTTCCTGTCATATCTCTGCGCGGAGGCTGTCTTCCCATTAGTTCAATGTCGCAATTAGAATTCAGGGGCGCAGGTAACATTTCAACATAGGTGCGACGAAAAATAGATAGGCTGTATAGTTTACACAAACATATAAAACGTAATGAGACATGTTTGTATGCTTGAAAATATCCCATAGATCGAAATAAGGCGCGGGACAAACGCAAGCGCTTGTGGCCTGCATTTCCAGAAAGGGACGGATGATGCGTTTGACCTCAAAGAAGAGCACATTGGCCACTGATGTCATGATACGGAGAGGGTCAACAAACTGACATTCTTTCTTCCTTGAACAACTCCAGCATTATGGACCTGTTCGTCTATCTGTGATGTGGCAAAAACTGCCTAACGTTTCACTCATCGACGTAATGGCTCCGTACAGAGATTAAACGTATACTCCGTAGAATATATTTGCATAGAAAACATCGCAACTGTAAATATTCAGCAACATGAGTAAAAAGACATTCACAATTAAGTAAACCGTATGCATTTAAGTGAAAATTAGTTTTCACTTATGACACAAACAGAAGATAATTACCTCGATATTGTATCTTTTTCCAAACCGAGAGCTTCTTTGCAATCTACTTAAATTGCATAATGTTTTCGTACGTAACGTTCATGTATGAACGTGAAAATTGTACATATAATTATATGATTTGTGAATTTTTAAAAATGTATTATTATTTTACAATTGAGAATTTATTAAATGAATGTTGCGGAAATGACATAAGTCCCCCGTATGCCAAATATATGTCAAAAAATGACAATAAGTTTACATTTAAAATCACTGCAGGTACTTGAAGACATGTCATAGTTCATCTTAATGCACAAAGTTATAACAATTGTGTAGGGACCAGCCCGATTTTTTCTGTTCACTTTAGGCCACAACAAATTGATAATTTGTTCTACGGATTTTTGCTTCCCCAAAATGGGGCGAGCGAGCGAAATAAAAATAAATTTATTTTTATTCATTTTTTTGTTTAATCACATGCGAGCGAAAAGCGAAAAATAAAGAATACATATATTGTCTATGTAAATTGATTTTTTTTTTGCCAAATAAATGCATGATATCTGCAAAATACCAGTACAAGATCATTTGGAGTATTAATTGAGTTTAAGCCCTTATCAAATGTTTGTAAAAATAATTAAAAAAAGTCTCTAATAGCTGTTCTGCTTACTCAGACCAGGTAGTGATTACTTAAACATGGTACATGTAGTTGTCATAATCAAAGTTATATAAGAAGCTCAGTTTTCTGTCAATGATGGTTTAATAACATGACACAATGAATAATACAATAAATATCAAGCATAAGCATTGATTTTTCTTCGCGTCATATTTTACAGCCTGTGCCTTTTTGATTATTGATAACGTGCGATAAACCATAAAATTTGGAATATTGAATCAGTATTATTATGATTATAGATAACAGTATACCAATTGTTAATAAGTGCATGTTTAACTGCTTTCTAAAATGTATATTATAAATACTAGGGCATTAGACTGCTGTATGATAAACTCAATAAACCAATTGAGTTTATTTAAAAAATATGACTTTTTTTTGAAAGTTTGGCAAGCTTTTTAAAAGAAAAAAGTTTCTTTTGGGGAAACAGCTTTTTTTACAATTTTCAATTTGGACACAGCCTATAAGAGTCTGTAATTTGGGGCAAAAAACACGGATACGAAATATCTCGATTTGGTATTAGTTCTAAATATCATAGGTTATGGTATTATACAATACTCGATGCATTACTTTTGTTATTCAGGCACTAGTAAAATTAGAAATGAGAAGTTTAAGTTTTGTAAAGAAAAAAAACAACATAACTTCCTAATGAAAGAAAAATAGGAAATGGGTAGTACAAGTTTTGTATTTTAATATAAAAAGTCAATAAAATGCCAGTAAAGTTGTTTAAGTCCAGACAGTTTCTTCACTGTCTTACTTATGTTAAATTCATGTTTTAGGGGCATAATGTACACCTTGCACTTAGCCATCAACAGTTTGAACTTGTAGATAGGTGGCTCGTACAATTTATATTATACTCGACATTTTTGTTGTCCAGTTCAACGGCGACATTCCTTAGTATGTTATTGTTTAATATTTTAACTTAATCAGTACCAAGTTTATTGCAGATTTTTACCAATCAAATGCATACCGGCGACATTTCACATCCTGATGTAGATGCGGTTGAAATTATAAAATAATTAAAATCATCTGTGATGCAATGACTAATTGCCCGGGGGAAAATTAACATTTTCATTTGTGTCTTTTGCCGACATGACACGACAGAAGAACGCTGCCATTTGTTTTTACCATAAACCAATCTTAAAACGCAAAGCGTTAGAACACTCTATGACGTAAAATACGTAGGCTAAATAAAACTAAATCATTTAACAAATAGGTGGGCAGCAATTTTTTTGCTACGGGCGCAAAATAAAAATAAATATATTTTTATTTAGTTTTAAGATTTTAGGTGCGGCGAATCCATCGAACATTTAATCAATTTGTTGTGACCTTATGAATATTTTTTTATAGAATCACCCACGTATGCATGACAGTGCATGTTCGTAAATTGTCGTCCCAGAATAGCCAGTGCAGTCCGCACAGGCTAATCAAGTACGCTTCTTTCCGCTTATATGGACTTTTTTGTTTAAAAGGAAATCGAAAATCCAGTCTAAGCGGAAAATATCGTCCCCAAACTGCACAGTCTAATCTGGGACGGCAATAGGAGCCTATAATGTTGCAGTGGCTTAATACGCCACATTTAGAAAGTAGTTAAACGATGTTTTACTCTTAGTTTTGAGTACATTTATTATTCTCTGTTATCAAAATAAATTGAAATCATCCTCATCATAATTATCAACATTATCATAATCATCATCATCAATGAAATCATAATTACCGGTATTATCCTCGTTGATCATACATGTGTAACAAGTTCTTTCCTTATACAAATCACAAAGACACATTATGAATTTGTGTTTGTATTTGACAGGGCTTTCTCCAGTAATAAATGGCTTCGTGTAACGATTCCATCTCAAATAAACTAAAAAATTGGACTGGTAATAAACTCAATATAAACTTTTTATTATTTAAAAAATACGGAACTTAATATAATGAAACCGGTTATCTTAAAACACAAATTTTACATTAAGGGGCAGGAGGGCGGTTTTGTCATCCTTTCTTTCTCTGTGCAATATTAAAAATCGATAGATTTGCAACTCCTATAAACGCTCAAACGAGGAACCCGTGCATTTTGTTCGCGCTAAACCATTACCGTTCTCTCCTCTCTTCATATGTCCTAACTACATGTGTTGGCATACGGCACATTCCAACATAAAGGTCGCGGTGGATGAGGTGTCCGCCTAGCGATCGGGAGTTCGCTCCCTACTCGGGGAGCGTTCTCATTATCTCCTCCATAGACACCATGTACTGGTTCTTCCCATGAAACGGACTCGACAGTGCCCATATCTGCCTATAATAGGCCTTCCTGTAATAGTCAGTAATTGACTGTAGGAAGTACGAAGTAGACGTAGAACACGCACGTTTCATAAATAGATTACATTTACTTGATGTACCACATGGTTTCCTACACTGTTCAATTGTTATCAAATATACGAATGCATGTTATGGTTTATTATTAAAATCGTTTGAAAGCGCGCACGAGCTGTATACAATTTCCGTCATAACAGAGTCCAGCACGTTCACAGATTCCTTCGACTCTACGGTGTAGATGTGAGAAGGATCTTCCACCATCTGTTTGAAGGAATCGACCTTCCAACTATCCCCGACTCCAATCGCAAGCACTATCTTTCCTGTACGGACTAAGTCGTTGGCCAGTGCCCGGACTGAAGTATCAATGTCGTGCCTACCATTACTGATCATAACTATGACCTCTCGAGTATTATTTTCATTGTTTTTAAACATGCTTGTATTCAAGTGAGCAAAAGCTCGTGACAGACTTCTAATGACGTCACAATCGTCGTCACCACTTGCGTCACAATATTTAGGCACAGTCAGTATCTGTATGTAATCTCGTAGAGACTCCATGGGTTCATCCAGTGTACGGTGAACGCGGAACTCATTTCCATAGGATAGAAGAGCGGCCCGTACTGTCGTATTGTAGCGTGTGTCCAGAAGTGCGTTCAGCAAATACGTCATCGCGTCGATTCCGAGGTCCACTTCCACCTGCGACATCCCCGTCGACATATCAATAAGAAACACAACATCTGTTGCCGTGTCCCATGTGCATTCTTAAAAATGAAACATATTGTAAATTACTAACCGCATCCGTTTATTGTATAAAGTAGGTTACATAAATACTGAAAACACGCTCCAGTTATTTATCCCATCTTCACATTGACGGGTTAACACCCCATGTAATAAACTAGCCTGTATCCCACCTTGTTGAATATACCTGTCGCTTGCACGACTACTTTTTATTTACCACTGAATTGTTTTTCATAAGCAATCGAGAAAACTTTAGCTTTAAAATTATACGACCTTCAACTTTTAGATCTAGTCAAGGGACATAATTTTTCGCCATCCGTATAATGAATCAGCTGATTGACTGCGTCATAAAATGACATACTGATTGCGTCATTTTCCAATAATATTTGATGTCATATTTTGGTGTACTCGAAACTAGTATGCGATGCCTGGGGATAAAACATTGAAGACGCGCATTTTTTCGTGTTAATGTATCCTGGATGTTATTATAAAAAAGTGCATATTCTATTGACTACTTACCTCGGTGAAACGAGGGATTTAGATTTACATAGATTTAGCTTATTCGTGTTATTGATTTTCAGAATGTGCGTGCCTACTTGGATGTGAAATTGTGTGTGTAGAACATACTGATGGGTGTGTATTTTGGTTCAGTAGTTTATTCGAATTGTTTTGCTTTTGGATGTAAGTAAACATAAGGGTATTGTGTTATTGTCTTAATCAAAGAAAGTCTTTTCAGTAATAATAACCCGTTTGCAACAAGTGTTTCAAAGCTTAATAGAATTATTACGGATTATCTGGTGTTTGGGTCACTAACTACGTGATGTGCAGGCTAGATTTAAACGCCATCAAAAACGGAGTTTTTTTTATTTTCCGAGAAAAGTATATAGAGAATACTAGGTTAGCGTTGAATAGAGAGAAGTTTATGTTGCTCGCGCTCCCGGTGTTCTAAGCCTCGCAACATAAACTTCTCTCTATTCAACGCTAACCTAGTATTCTCTTTATACTTTTCTCGGAAAATTAAAAAAACTCCGTTAATTTATCAGATTAAACATATAACTGGCAGACGACGTCAAAGACAAAGTGCTTATGGAGTGTTTTAAAAACATAAAAGTTCAGAACATGAGCAATTAAAACGGTACAATCGTGGAATTAAGCGTTTGAAACAGTAAGTTCAAGGATAATATATCACCTTGACACGTGAGGTGAACAAGCTGCGCCACGATGGTGAAAAGGGCATTGAAGTTACTGACGGCGAACACGTACTGGGGCGTCCTCTTGTCACCTAGAGACGCTATATCCAGCAACTCTCGATGGGACACCTCGGGACCGACCCCTGACCATAAAAGATATATAAGATGTATAAGATATATAAGATACATAAGATATGTAACATATATAAAATATATAAGATATATAAGATAAATAAGATATACATTGTAGATCTATAAGATAATTACAATATGTGCGATATATAAGATAAATAAAATAAATGCTATATATATAGGATAAATAAGATATATCAGATATATAAGATATAGTAGGTATTTAAGATGCATAAGATAAATGAGATATATAAGATTAATAAGATATATAACTCATATAACATTTACATGTATAACATATGTAACATGGCACTTACAAAAACGTATTTTTATGTTAATTTACTTTGCTAAGCTCATTTACATCAAAACAACCGATAGTTTTCATCTCTTAGTAAAACACATCGTAACGTCCTTTGATATAATTCATACATAAATTTGACTGAAAATCAAAATGCATTTATTTAAGCAATTGATTGATAGACTATATATATGTAAATGAATGTAGCAATAAACGTTTTTCACTGCGAATAACATAATGTATAGCGTGTGATATAAAATGGAAAATTGAGTCATCATTCGTTGAGTCATAGTTTTAATCTGACGAAACCTTTTTACTGACACCTCTTTAATTATATCTTCAACTGATAGAAGGAAAACACACACACACACACACGATATTTGATAAATATACCATTTCATAACTGTGTAAAAGATTGAAAGTATACCAATGGCTATCAGTTTAAAGATCTGTTGTTTCAGACTTTTAGCAACCCTCTTCGTTTCTGCCCTGTTGATCGACATTCCGTCCGTCAAGAGAACCACATAGCGTCGGGCAGAATGGTTGAATGGCCTGTTGATACACCGACAGTTTTTCAATAATGGCACATCTAAATAAAGGCGTTCTTTTTGTCTTTAAAACTTTGTCGAGCATTAATGATCATTTTAAACGCTCGATCCTTTCGTTCACGTTAACAAACGTCCGTTAGTCTTCGGTTGGAAAAAAATTACAACATACATGTACAAGTAATAAATTTAAATATTAAAATAGAAAAAATGAATAATTATTTGTTTTGCAAGTCCTGCTGTTTGAACATAATGTGTAATGTAAAAAATGGGATTTTATTTAATTTGGTGGTTTTGTACAAACACATGATATGTTTGAGAAGACTTTGTGTAACCTAACCTTGCGGATGAAGAATTAGCGACAAGTTGCGACACCGTCTGCAAACCCTTGTGTGTAAATGTTCCTCCGGGACTAAAACATAAGTCTTATCAAATAAGACCAGCTCTGCTAATAAATACACATAATACATCAGGACCGAAATCGTATTATTGCCCGAGGTCTTCTTTCATCACAAGTCACTAATTGCCGAACAGTATGGCAAAGCATAAAGCACGTGATACAACACGAAACATTCAACAAACACAAATATTATTGTAAATTGTAAAATTTACTATAAAAGCTATCCTCGCATTTAGTTTAAGTGGGATATATATGGACAATGTCAATTGAATAGGTAATTCATTTCGGTCAGTTAATTAAAAAAAATATTAACCATAATACATTATGCAAATAATTACAGTCGAACAAAGAAAAAACAAACGCATATATAAACTTGTATTTGAGACTACCGGAATGATATGTTCCTAACGGCTTCCTTCAAAGTAGCGTTGTCGTTGAACTCGGCCAATCTTATCTCGACTTTCGCCGCGAAGGAAAACGTGACGACTGCGAACTGAAAGTTCTCCGTCCCGACTACCACGTGATCTATGAACTGGTTGACGAAATCCAGCTGTCTGGTAAACTGGTCGCGGGACTGGCTGACAGATGAGTCAAGAAGGAATATCACGTCCGCCATTGTGGGCTGACAGATATCTAAAATGTATGCAGTACCATATGGGATGATAATCTAAACAGCCATTTCTTTTATATGATTAAATTTGAGTTTAAATGACATTTTTATTCAAAATAAAAAATCGTGTTATGTATTTTCATGCATTATAGATTTCAATTAGTTTCTTTTTAAACAATATGTTGAAATGAACAGTTCGAATGTAGTCATTACAGAAATTCTATATTTCCATTTAAGGTGAAGTTCAACTAAATAACCTTCGGTAATGTAATTTAAAATGTAAGAAATAGCAATTAGCATCATATATCTAAAAGCAATATACTTGAGCTTCCCGGATTTAAGAGGTTAATTGGAACATACTTCCAAGATGGCGTCATTTTCGTGTTTTAAGCGAAGAAGAAGCGGATATTTTTACCCGGTAAGCCACTTAATATTTAAATTTCTTTTAAATGGATACGCCCTTTTGGCTCTACAGTGTTTGCGCTCCCCTTGTTTTTTTTTGTTTGTTTCAAGATCGTAGACGTCGGGATGAAAAAGTTCTTGAAGAAAAACCGTCCATAAATATGTTCTCTCTTTACATGACGTTCGAGACATTGGTTGCACAAATATCATTTTATCTTATCATACACAGTATTGACAGTAAAATATCTCTGATAACTAAATTTATTGCCGCAAAATCGATTCACACCACCCCCCTTTTTAAAACTGACTTTCTTATTCAGCACATTTTGGGACCTGACTTCCAAATAACAAACAGCTTTTTCGTTTGTAAAAAAGAATTTACATGAAGAAATTGTCGTGAATGAAATCCGCATTTGTGTAAATGTTTTGGAGAACATTTTTTTTTAGAGATCAAGAGTTATTTTTATAAATAATGTTTTTTTATTAATTTGTATTATTATATGTTTTCTCATATACTAAACGCTTACAACTGGTGTGCTTAATATACGGTATTTGGCGGTATTATTTACATAGTGGAATTCTTACCCGTTTATTTCAATACATATGAACATACTTATGTTTGAATATGCATTAAACGGAATACTATGCTGCAACCCACTTAAACCCGGTAAGCTCCCGTATACGCATGAAAAGTATTGACCTCAATTGAAGCGAAAAAACTGCAATGAATGTAGTTGTATACATACACATGTCGGTTTTGCGAAGACAAATAAAATGCATACGCAAGAACTTTAAAGTAATATGAACTCGATGTATACTTTGGAAGACAAATGTAATCTATACGTAAGAATCAGTCCTTCACATGAATCAAATTTTTAGTTAAATTCCCTTCCATATATTTCTTACTTGCTTTGTTGTTTGTATTGTGGTCAGCCATCCCATGACGCTGCGATTTGGTACCAAACCGGATATCAACCGGTGAATGAATGGACATATTTAGGCATACGCAAATAAAAAGTTTATTGGTTTTGTTCTGTTCTTCAATGAGTTCTGATAGTATTGTGAAATAGTGACCATGTTTTTGAAATCGTATTAATATCGATACAAACGGATCGCTTAAATCTGCCTTTAATTTTATTTACGGTACTACCCGGTATTCGTATTTCGCAGGTCATAATTACGTAATTTTGTGGAAAGAAAACTATAGGGGCGGATTTAATTGCGCTTTAAGCGTTTTTCATGTTTCGACTTTATGAAACACTAGTAAGGACATGCCTAAGTGCGTAGTCAGAGGCAGACCCCTGATCAAGCTATGCTTTTCGTGCATTCACTGTGTTATAAGAACTGCCACCGGAGCCTAAGATATGTGACATATTAAAGCGTTCACATAATTATTAATATTGATAAATCTGAAAATATTCTTTACATTTTTGCACAATATTTTAATGTGCACATGTTCGCTATAGATGTGCCATAGAAGTTAGATAAAAGTTTTTGTTTATTACTTGTTTCACACTGCAGGTTATAGTATCCATCGGCGCATACGCATTCAAACATGTTCACTTTGTCTATGCATGCCCCACCGTTCTGACTGGGAGAACTCTCGCACTCGTTGATGTCTGAAACATGTACACATATAAAATGCCTGTTACTAGTAACGGAGATATTAGCGAAAAAGACCATTACCAAAGAAATGCACGAATAAATCACGATAATTGTATAATAACTGAGAAACTTTTTACTTTAGGCCACAACAAATTGATTAAATGTTCGATGGATTCGCCGCACCTAAAAATCTTAAAACTAAATAAAAATATATTAATTTTTTATTTTGCGCCCGTAGCAAAAAAATTGCTGCCCACCTATTTGTTAAATGATTTAGTTTTATTTAGCCTACGTATTTTACGTCATAGAGTGTTCTAACGCTTTGCGTTTTAAGATTGGTTTATGGTAAAAACAAATGGCAGCGTTCTTCTGTCGTGTCATGTCGGCAAAAGACACAAATGAAAATGTTAATTTTCCCCCGGGCAATTAGTCATTGCATCACAGATGATTTTAATTATTTTATAATTTCAACCGCATCTACATCAGGATGTGAAATGTCGCCGGTATGCATTTGATTGGTAAAAATCTGCAATAAACTTGGTATTGATTAAGTTAAAATATTAAACAATAACATACTAAGGAGTGTCGCCGTTGAACTGGACAACAAAAATGTCGAGTATAATATAAATTGTACGAGCCACCTATCTACCAGTTCAAACTGTTGATGGCTAAGTGCAAGGTGTACATTATGCCCCTAAAACATGAATTTAACATAAGTAAGAAAGTGAAGAAACTTTCTGGACTTAAACAACTTTACTGGCATTTTATTGACTTTTTATATTAAAATACAAAACTTTTACTACCCATTTCCTATTTTTCTTTCATTAGGAAGTTATGGGGTTTTTTTTCTTTACAAAACTTAAACTTCTCATTTCTAATTTTACTAGTGCCTGAATAACAAAAGTAATGCATCGAGTATTGTATAATACCATAACCTGTGATATTTAGAACTAATACCAAATCGAGATATTTCGTATCCGTGTTTTTTGCCCCAAATTACAGACTCTTATAGGCTGTGTCCAAATTGAAAATTGTGAAAAAAGCTGTTTCCCCAAAAAACTTTTTTCTTTTAAAAAGCTTGCCAAACTTTCAAAAAAAAGTCATATTTTTTAAATAAACTCAATTGGTTTATTGAGTTTATCATACAGCAGTCTAATGCCCTAGCACTTTATAATATACATTTTAGAAAGCAGTTAAACATGCACTTATTAACAATTGGTATACTGTTATCTATAATCATAATAATACTGATTCAATATTCCAAATTTTATGGTTTATCGCACGTTATCAATAATCAAAAAGGCACAGGCTGTAAAATATGACGCGAAGAAAAATCAATGCTTATGCTTGATATTTATTGTATTATTCATTTTGTCATGTTATTAAACCATCATTGACAGAAAACTGAGCTTCTTATATAACTTTGATAATGAAAACTACATGTACCATGTTTAAGTAATCACTACCTGGTGTGAGTAAGCAGAACAGCTATTAGAGACTTTTTTTATTATTTTTACAAACATTTGATAAGGGCTTAAACTCAATTAATACTCCAAATGATCTTGTACTGGTATTTTGCAGATATCATGCATTTATTTGGCAAAAAAAATCAATTTACATAGAATATATGTATTCTTTATTTTTCGCTTTTCGCTCGCATGTGATTTAACAAAAAAATGAATAAAAATAAATTTATTTTTATTTCGCTCGCTCGCCCCATTTTGGGGAAGCAAAAATCCGTAGAACAAATCATCAATTTGTTGTGGCCTTATATTAAGAATATAGATGCATGTTTGTTTGATTGCTTTGGGCGTGCATAATGCATACACTATTTTAAAATATGTCTTATTCGAGTTGATTATAGAGTTTAACGTGCTTTCTTGCATTACATAACCGTCTAGATAAGTAGCGTTGCAATAAATTACTTTTAATTTTTAATGTTTCAAAACACTTATTTTCCCATTGCGTTTAGGCATATACAAAAGTCAAGACTTGGCAACTATTCGATATACTTATAATGTTTGACCTTATTTGTAAACAAAATTCGTTATTACTTCCCGATCTAGTAAAATTACCTCGTGTTTTAATAGATAGGAGCAATAAGACGCTCAAACCCGGTTGTCTTTTTTGTGCCCGTAGAGGATATAAGTTTCGAAAAAGATAAGCATACCAGGTTCAGTAAAATATCCAGGGACCCAAAAAACGGGGTCTCTGAATATGTCCTATATAGCCGCCCACCACAATGTTTAGAAATGTGTCACTTGATGTGGCTATTTTAAAGCTCTACTACAAACATGGCAATTTAACAAAATCAAAGCGCTGAGGGCACTAAAGTTGTTCGCTATTGCATAATCTTAGACGCAACTCTGTTTAAAAAATTATGTTATAGCTTTTTATATCGCAAGTTTGAAAAGAACACAACCAATTCAAATTTATAAAGAGTGTGTCTTAAAGCACAGGTCGTGATGTGTGTGCACTGTTTATCCTCATAGTTATGTTATAGAGATAACTTAAACAAAATAACAACAATATGTCTCTGTTTTTTCGCAATTGGTTGCTGCACTGGCAACCATCTTTAGAATTTTGGTTGCCTTGCTAAAGAATAACAAGCCTAGAATCATATACAGGTTGTGTTATGTGTATCTAATACATTATCTATTTTCTTTAAATTATTGAGCAACAATTTTGCCGACATGACATACTTTAAGTGCATCATGTCTTGTTGTGAGCCAGAATTGAATCATTTCCTAGGCCTAATTGATCCACAGTCGGCAATTTGTATTCTATGTTTAATTGGATTGAGTCGTTCAAGCTTTAAAAAGCTAGTTGCCCTGCTTTTTAGCCCAACTGTAACCAACTTTTGAAATTGAGTTTCCTGGGCTTAAATCTACTGGCCCCAGGCTAATAAACAACCACTAAACCTGTAAGTTATTCATGATGTAAGATCTGATAGTGTATTGAACTCATTCAATTTGCAAGTCTGAAGACATTAAAGGGACCTTTTCACGTTTTGGTAAATTGACAAAATTAAACGATTTAATAATTTGGAGAGTTCTGCTGTTGTCGTTATATTTTTTTCAAACTACGAGGATTGCTTATATAAAGTATAAAATACACCTCTCATTGTATGAGCACGGATGGCCGAGTGATCTAAACGATAGACTTTTATTCCAGGGGTCAGTAGTTCGAGCCCAGTTGAGGGTAACTTTTTTCTTTAATTTAATTCTTAATTTTTTAATGAAGCTTTTAAGATCCAATGTTTACATTTATTTATATTAAGCATTTAATGACAAACGGTGAAAAGGTCCCTTTTAGATGTTTACTAAAAATGTCACAAAGCACAAATTTAGAACTCATTGTTTGTTTATTTGATTTAAACGTGATTTTGTTCATTTGCCTTGTCAGCGAGGTTACTTTGAAGCTATTATCACTTTTATCTTTTTTTTTAAATCATTAATAGAAAAGATAATTTAATCTTCATTTTTGGGAAAACAGTGGTTAATGTATATGCATTAATTATCATCCCAGTACCAGAGACTCTCTTTAAACGAAAAACACCATACAATCAGAAAGTATCGTCATGGATTAGCTTGTGCGCATTGCACAGGCTAATCAGTGTGCACAGGACACCACTTATTTGACATGTATTAAGCCCCGTTTTCCCTGAAAGCAGCCAATATGTACAGATTTTTATGACAAACTGGTCAATGTCGCACAAGCTGTTAAACACTATTGATTACATACACACACTCACTTTTTGCAGTGTACCAGTGGTGGGGTATAATCAGGCAGATGCGGTGGTTATCGTTCTTAGCGTAGTTAAGAGCAGACTGACTTGCAACGCATACCACTAACCTTATTTGTCCGCAAGCGAACAACTAACCAGGTTTTCCGCATTTTAGTAATACATTTATTTTCAATAATTGTGCAATCCACAGCAAGATCTGCATGTAAGCTACATACCCACACAACTCAGCACATTACCTCCATCCAAACTCAACTTATTGAGCGCATATTAGTTTTTTGTTGTCTGAATCTTTATTCTTTTAATCTTAACGTGTTCTATATTGATATCGATCCAACTGGTCCCAACTGCAATCACAAGCTAGATCTGCATGTATGCTTCTAACATACACATTTTTTTAAATACTCGCATAGAAAATTAAGCTTTTGCTGTTTAACCAACTGGTCACAACTGAAATCCCAAGATGAGTATACATGTCAGCTACATTCACTAAAATTCAACACTATATCTTCATCAACACTTTAGATATTTCGCATTTTTTTTTTCCATTTTTTTCTTAACAGCTACATTGACCTTCTGGACACAAATAAATTCCTATTCTAGGTAAGCAAATAAGTAATTACACACAAAGGTTCAGTGGATTATCTCTACCCAAACCCAAGTTACTCAGCTTGCAAATTATTTTTCTAATTTTAGTAAATGTTACACTGGCCCAAACCACACTGGTCCGTTTTGCAATCAGAAGCTATGTCTCCATGTAAGCTTGCTATAGCACTATTTCCATCAAGGTTTGCCACTGCAAACTACCGGTAGTCAATATTGACCGTAAATCTAATGCTTAATGGTTGTCAATTTTAAGTTACAGTTATCCCCACCCACCAAAATAAATAAATAAATAAAATAATAATAATAAATAATCAGAACTAGGTCTTAACGTAAGCTTTCCACGCATAAAATTTTAGCGCAATGTTTCCAAACTTGAGTTAATCAGCAAAACCGATCTTCAGTAACAGTGACGATGATCTTGGCCAAGTAAAACTAAGTTTTTGACATGTTTGACGCCGCCCACCTCCCGCGATATCCTAAACTACTAACAAGAATTTTAAACTTTTTTGAACATCCGGTTAAAACTGCAGAATTAATTTCCTTATTAAACAATTTGCGTTATGCATGCATGTACAACGTACATGCTCACACTAACTTTTCTCACACAGGATCCCTGTATACCCTGCACTGCACGTGCAGGAGAAGGCAGTCACGTGGTCGTGGCACGTGCCGTGAACGCATGGACCGGAAACACACTCGTCAATATCTATAAAACAGTACAATTTCCATTGACAACACTTTTCTTTTAATATTGACAATGAAATGTTCGTACATAACATTTAAAGAAGACTAAGTTTACTATTCCAGTATATGTTGATTATAGTGCTGTGTTGATTTCTCTGGTCGCAATCAATATTGAAACCAATTCGTTGGCTGGTAACAACAACGGAACTAGGAGTGTTCTTTCGTTCGCATGAAATACGCAGACAACATTAAAAAAGCACGAGCTAATTTTAGTTACCTTGTTCACAATGGATACCGGTGTAGCCTGGTTCGCAGTGACACGTGTACTCGTTCAACCGGTCAGAGCACGTGCCATGTACGCAGTGAGAACTCGCACACTCATCGATGTCTGCAGTAATATTAATAAAAGTGTCAACAACTCTGACCTAAACATGGGTATAGAGCACTCATGCGCTTTTTCGGCGTAGATGTTTTACCCAGCTTTTCACCTTGAACCTTGAATGACTTTTACATAACGTCAGCAGACACGCATGAATATATTCAAATATTTCATAGCCTGATTCGAGATAAAACCTCTGAACTGTGTCTACATCACTGTGTCTGTGATCATCGTAAAGGCTAAAGCACTGTTCAATATAAAGAATTCCGGACTACTCTCTGTATGTTCAAACGACACAAATTGTGCCCAGTTACAACAACGCGTTAAAATCCATCTCGCAGAATTTCGGGGCCAGTACTCATTCACTAAATCGTCCGGGGAAATATAATTGACTAGCGATAAACACAGTTTTGCTTTTAAGACGAGGAAGCAAACACTACCGAAATAGTATAGAGTCACGATTAGAGGAAAATCGTTTAATTATCCAACCACAAATGCTTGCCGTACTCTGTCAGCACGTCTGGAAATCGTTCATGAACACCCTGGATATGCTGCCCTTATTTACCAGTTTGCTATTTTGAATTCAATTTTGTATCGAAAAGCATTGTGCTAAAATGTGCCATCTACAATTCGCAATGATATTTTTAACGACCCTCGCCATCCGAAAATGGGTCATATTCCATATACGCCCATCATATATATGGCTCACACAGCCTGCGCATCTCTCAGTAAGGTCAGAAGTTACATAATGAGACTATAACATATTGACTGATTTTATAGCGAACAGCATCACCTCTGACCAGACTGCGCAAATGCACATGTTGGGCTTAAGATACGCCGACTGAAACGCATAAAACCCATTTTCGCATGACGCGGCTATGAAAGTGTGATTTTAATGTGTAGAAAGAAAACTGCGTGTAAATCAAATATTAGATATGATATATTTCGATGGCGAAAAAATACACCCATAATAAGGCACGTGAGGACACATATGATGTGCACTCCCGTAGTATAATTTTTATCTACTAACACTTATGTATGGTTTGACAATGATAACACACATTTCATGCGGTGAATATGCGACTAACGCTCGATTGGTCATTGTCGGCTCGGGTACTACTTACATATACCCCGGGTACTCTTAAGTACACTTACATGTTCCCCGGGTACGGTTAATATACTTAAACGTACCTGGGTATTTTAACGCTAAATCGGTCGTTGTCGGCTATTTTTTAAATTAATTATGTTCAAATTTATGTCAATTTTCTGTTAAATTGCCTTTATATTATCGGAACTCGTACTCAAAAAGCATGTTGATGCAGTTTTTGTAAAATAGATTTGTTTAAGATAAACAATATCGTTTTACGGTAATCGGTAGTGCGTTTTAAGACATCGGATTTTGGGCGGGAATACAACTCGGGTACAGTCTTATATCGACCGGGTACGTTTAAGTATATTTACCGTACCCGGGGTACATGTAAGTATACTCAAGAGTACCCGGGTACATGTAAGTAGTACCCGAGCCGACAATGACTAATCGAGCGCGACGCACAAGTGAAAAAACACAATAGTTAAACTTTTGTTTTCAATTTAAATATTTAGAAACGTAAATCTCAAACATATACTTTATTTAAAAGACAGCATTTACGCCGACTACCTTTTTAAAGGATATTTCTTGTTATATTTAGTTGTTTTTCATATCCGGTTTTAGCGATTATAAAGCATTTTTTGTTGTCTATAGTACACTTGTAGTTATTGGTGAACTCGTGTTTAACGTTTTATAACTTGAGAACTGTGAATATGAACAAACTTAACTTTTTACTATTGCGTTGTGAGCACCCGTGAATACAAAAGATCGCCGCTATCTGTTGAGAACAAAAGAACGTATCCCAGACATATCAAATTTAACCCCGCTGTAGTAGCATCCGCTATGAACGAGGGTACGCAACAGTCACGTGCTTGTGTATTGGACTTAACTTGTTTATCAGAAGTAGTTTTATTTTTCCGCATCTATTAATAGCCTCAGATTATGAATGACATGTGCTGAGCAAAAATACTACGTCAATAAGACGCAGTAGATAGTGGACTATTTTAATCATTCATAAATATTCTTCTCCGTGACACGTATAATACAGACATTGTTTATTGATTTTTTTTTTCTATATACGCTTCGTTCAAAAATATTCCATTCAACACGATATTCACATTATGCTTCCGTGTGTGAATGATTATAGTTAAAGAAATCAAACCTCTTTCATAAATTAAACAACTCTTTCTCGCGCGGCTGCGGCAGATGCGGCAGTTATCAGGTTTATCGTAGTTAAGAGAGAACTGGATTTGAAATGCGTGGTACTAACTTCGCTTGCGAACAACTAAAAACAAAACGTTATGTTATTGATGTGTTCATTACATGACGTCCAAATTCCTCCGATTATACTTTTGCCTGAAGTACCATTCTAGTCGATGAAAAGACATTTAGAAACATCTACGTGTAATTAAAGTCCATATGTTTTTAACAATTAATTTAATCTGTTTTTTTTTATATTAAAATATATAAATAAGAGTTTAGAGAAGCATATACACGTATTTAATGCATGTTATCGTACGTACTAGTAGAACAGGTTGCCCCAGTGTATCCAGCATAGCACGTGCATTTCCATGTGTTGCCTTCGATTTTGCACTGGCCCCTATTTCCACACGGACTAGCAGAACATATTGCTGTAAACAGAGACGTACAGGAAGTATGCAGTCACAATAACCTAAGGATGTTCAAATATATAGATGTATGCACCATAACTATACATTTTAACATGTAAGCGGAATGTAAAAAGAAACAGTGGACCATAAAAGAACGTTGCAAAAAATTTAGCATCAAGATAACTTGCGTGTCTTTATTCACAAACTCACAGAGGTCGCAGTGCCAGCCGGTGTATATTGCGGGACACTCACAGCTGTAGGCCGTACTGCCCACGTGACACGTGCCGCCATTCTGACACGTGGTTGGAAGGCAAGTGTGGAGCGCTGGTAGAGCAATTAAAGTTAGTATCATATGTAATATAAGACTTTATTTTATCCAAAAAAACGTCGGCGGACATGGTTATTACTCGAAAAGGCACACTCGGAATTATGCTGTTTTCGACAAGATAATATGAATGCAGACACCAATTACATACATGTATTATAACATACGAATTATATACCGGTTGTTGAGTTTATCCTCCACCTGTCTCGTGTTATGTATTTGGGAATCTAACCAACTTAATGATCATATCAAGCACAAAATGCAACATCATTTCACAATTTGATAGTTTAATGCAAACGTTAGGAGAGAGTTATCTTTTTTTTAAATAGCAGGTAAATCAATATTGTTGTTTAATGAGTCTATGCTTATCCCTACCCTCACACGCGGCCACAGCCAATGGCCCCACTAGCGTCTGCAGATAGCTGTAGTCATTTATCGACATAAAATACTTTATCCCGGACGCCACTTGATCAAAGATGCCGCCGGAGTACGTGGTCACAGACGCTACGTAAATAACGACGCTTTTGCATTTCACATTGTTTGACTCGGAAACAGTCGATGAGTCAGCCGCACCAAAGACCTATAATACACTATATATAGGTCTTTGGCCGCACCTGTAAAAGTGATTGAAGTACCATTTAAGAAAAAATCAAGTGTCACTGCTAGGTCTTAATTTAAGGGACTTGTTCACAGATTGCCGTTTTTTGCCAATTTTCTAACTTCATTATTAGCAACACATTACAACAGGGAGTAAAATAACACTTATGGCATAGACTCATGCTGAAAATAAAGTTTCGCTTATGATTTATCGTAATTTAAAATTGCTAAAATTAATATTTAATTAATAGTTTGGAGTGTTTCTTTGTTTTCCTTGTAGTCTGTAACTACGCATGGGTCGCTTATATTTAGTAATAATTCGCATTCGTTGATACATATCTGTCTTATCGACTGGGTGCTAAAGACGGCTAATTAATCCACACGAAACTGGTACTTCATGTACCAGGTAGTTTGTTAGTTCTTAAATTATGTACGTGTAATTGTTATTGATCTCTACTGTTCTTACATTTAAATTTAGCAATTTAGGCGTTTAATGACACGCTGAAACATACCAATGTAATTAAAACGCGGTTCAAAAATGCATAATCTTGTTTACGTATTAGACTTTTAATGCATAGTGGGTTTTTACCGTCGGTGACAATAATAACGATTTGTGTAGCGTTGCTCCTCTTGCCATTGGTTTCTATGAACATGGTAGACACCAGCTGCCTAAGGGCTTCAGAAGTATCCTCGCTGCCGCCTTGATAGCTGAGTAAGTGACCAGTACGACTTCAATACGAATATCCTTAGCTTCGATGTTATGTAAAATTTGGTCTAATAACAAAAACCAATGATATCGAGTGGTTACGAAAAAATACAACGAATAATTACTGATATTTACTGAACTTTTTGTCGAGGCGTGTTTTCTGAGAATAACAATATGCCGTCATACAAACATAAAATATATTAACAAACCTTATTCCGTTTATTGCATTTTTTAATTCGTTCGCGTCCGAATAAGACTTTAAAAGTATTGGGAAGGTTATCTGGCTCGAATAAATCATGACCCCAATCTGCGTGTGGGATGGACCTATGTTGAAAAGGTCAACAAATTGCGACATGAACGCCTTGGCGGACTGGAAGCCCGCAGAGCCAACGCTTCCAGACCCGTCCACCATGAACACTATATCCGCCATCGTCGATGTGCTGCATTCTGAAAGTAATGACATAGTTGTTTGTGTATCCCCATAAGATCAAGGCGGTTATGTTGCTTTGTGTGTTGTTGTTGTTATTGTTTGTTGTTTTGGCACTAGTATGTTAGGTAGCAATGCATCCATAGAATTGCCAAGCAACATATTCTGTAAACATTGTTGATAAATCAATTAAGTTGGGGTTCAGATGACCGTCTGTAATCATGCTGTGTTTACTATAAACGAAGTAGCTGGCATTTTGCCACATTATGCATTATATATATGTAAATCTTTTTGTTATTTTGATAATGTGATATGTAGCATACCTTATTTTGCGTCGAATCCAAACGTTTACTCTGTATTAATTCAATTAACATATATAACTAATTTATACCTAAGAAACAACAATTAGGCTTAGTGACAGCATATATCTATATGTATTTGTTTAGTTATATATTTGCATGTATAATTATCGAAATATTTATAAAAAGGTATATTTTTCAAATTTCAACCATATGTATTCTTTTAAACAACATGAATTATGCATATCCATAACTTCATTTTTTTTTAACGGACGCAGTTTAGTATGTTCACTTACTTTCAGAGTAAGTTATGTTCGCGGTTGCTAATACAATCCAAAGAGAAGTAACTTTCAAGCAGGTGCACATTTTTCTTTCAATAACATCCACACCAAATATTATGTTAAAATGAGATCAGAGAATTTATACGGCTATAAAACACAATGTACATGAACTACGATTGGTCCACGGTTATCAGTTCAGGCAACTATAAATTAAAAATAAAAAATTGTGGTCGATAAAACGTAAATTACCATTCATCGACAACAAGGAAGTACAGAACACGAAACTTGAAACTTGAAAGTAGAGCATTTGATTGAACGCCTTTTTCTACGTATAAAACATTTTCAATGGCGTTTTACAAAAGAAATAAAAAACCTAAACACAAATTAAAAACATACAATAATATTGAGTGACACAGCGACCGATCTGCAACAAGCGAGCGAGGCAATCCTCATTCACAAGTCGAACACCAGTGCCAAGTATCAAACAAGTCTACACATAACATGAGAAATATATATATATATATATATATATATATATATATATTCCCGATTATATATAAAAAAAATGCTCATGTTATATATTGTGTTGTTTATTTTTCAAAACGTTTTCTTTAAAATAGGAGATTCTTTATAAATTGATCAAAGGTTCATCCCATATAACCTTAAAATAATGCAAAATAGTCACCGAAAAAGTATGTCTTAAGTTGTTTTTTGAAAGTGTCTATTGAAGTACATTTAAACTCAAAGGTATGTTGTTCCATAGTTTTGGACCAACAGTACTGAAGCTTCTATCAATGAATGATCTATTCTTGTTGAAAGGTATGGCAAGCGAAATGCACATTAATTCCTTAAACCACGGTTTAACAGTTAACTCGGGTTAAAACTTTCTTAACTATATAGTTAACTGTTAAATAATTAATGTGCATTCCGCGCCTCTTAACCGCAGTTTAAGACTTTGAACTGCAGTTCAAAGTCTCTTAACTCTATAGTTAAGAGATGACCAATGAAGTCGCGGCATTTACCTTCTAGTTGTGGTTTAAGCTCTGCTGATTGGTTGTCTCAGGTAACAGATTTGTATCTTTTTTTAGAACACTTTGAACCGCGGTTCAAAGTCTTGAACTCGGGTTTAAGGAATTAATGTGCAAACGGCACTTTGAACCCGGGTTCAAAGTCCCTTAACTATCTAGTTAACTGTAACCGAGTTTGAACCGCGGTTCAAAGTGTGTCTAAAAATAGATATCAACATAATTCAGAGACAACCAATCAGCGGAGCTTAAACCACAATTAGAAGGCAAATGTCACGATTTCATTGGTCTTTTCTTAACTATAGAGTTAAGAGACTTTAAACCGCAGTTCAAAGTCTTGAACCCGGGTTTAAGGAATTAATGTGCAAACGGCACTTTGAACCCGAGTTCAAAGTCTCTTAACTATATAGTTAACTGTTAAACCGTGGTTTTATGAATTAATGTGCATTTCGCTTGCCATAGAAAGGTATATTAAAACAGCCTATTGATGATGCTAATGATCTAAGATAACGTTTAGAAATCGGAGTGGATAAAAGTTCGGTAGTTATTTATTATCGTTATCCTACCTGTAAACAACACACACACACACACACACACACACACACACACACACACACACACACACACACACACACACACACACACACACACACACACACACACACACACACACACACACACACACACACACACACACACACACACGGATCCATAGAGGGGATTTATGCCGTACCATTTGGGTCAAAAGTACAAATACGCCAACAGCTAAAAATAGATATCACCGCGATGACAAAATTGTTATTTTGTCACCGCGGTGATATCTATTTTGTCACTGCGGTAACAATTTTGTCACAGCGGTGACAAATTATGACTGTTGGTATATTGTCATATTATGCCTGCTGTTACATTTCTTAGTTTGGGTCAGTTTTCAATCATTTTCCCCGTAACAAACCGACTCATATATCAAAATCATGTCAACCTTTATTTTGTTGTCAAGTGTTGTCTACAAATGTATAATTACTCATACATGGATCTTTAAAACAAAAAAAAACAAAAAATAAATACAAACTTGATTAGTAATGTTGATATAGGAAATACAGGAGAAAAATGGACTTGATTTCTGCCTTTGGAATATTCAAGGATTAATTGGAAGAAGATTTGACAAATTAAACAACAGTGAAGAAGTGCAATCATTATTTTTGAATAAAGACATAATTTTGTTAACAGAGACTTGGTTGAACAAACTCCACAATTGCACAGTGGACGGCTTTTCACATTTTATACTGAACAGAACTAACAAGCATAAAAATGCAAAAAGAGACAGTGGTGGACTTATTATATATGTTAGAAATAATCTAAAACAAAATGTAGAATTGCTTAAATATAACAAGAGCACCGCCTTGCGGGTGCAGACCGCTCATCTATTTTCTTTTTAAAGGTGAAGGGACTATCATTTTCAATCACAAAGGAGGGAGGGGTGGATAGAAGAGGGGTGCATTGTGTGGGGGTGTGGACATTTATTACATTATCTTCCAAAAATGCGAAAAAAAGGACAAAAAATCGGGGAGGGGGGGGGGGTGGGGGGTGGGTGGGGGGGGGGGGGTGGGGATTCTTGGGTGCGATGGTTGGACGGTATTTCAAACATAAAATAATAAAAATAAATATTTGTGTTTTGTAACCGTTTCAAAAAACATAAATTGGGGGGGGGGTGAGGTGGGGGGGGGGTATAGTGTGAGGGTGTGGTGGTAATTTGTGATCTTAAAAAAAAAAAAAAAAATTTAGGGGGGGGGGGATTCGGGTGGGGGGAGGGGGGGTGGGGGGGGTGGGGGGGGTGTTTCTTGGGTGCGATGGTTGGACGGTATTTCAAACATAAAATAATCAAAATAAATAGTTTAGTTTTTTAACCGTAAAAAAAAATGGGGGGGGGGGAGGGGGGGCACGGGCGATGGTTTGGGTGGAGTCTATTATGGTATGTCAGGTAAGAGTAGTTTTGTCAAAGTATCAATCAAATCTAATCATAAACAAAGAAGTTATGGCAATTTTAGCAAAATTTAATAATTTGACCTTGAGAGTCAAGGTCATTCAAAGGTCAAGGTAAAATTCAACTTGCCAGGTACAGTAACCTCATGATAGCATGAAAGTATTTGAAGTTTGAAAGCAATAGCCTTGATACTTAAGAAGTAAAGTGGATCGAAACACAAAATTTAACCATATATTCAAAGTTACTAAGTCAAAAAAGGGCCATAATTCCGTAAAAATGACATCCAGAGTTATGCAACTTGTCCTTTTACTGTACCCTTATGATAGTTTGCGAGTGTTCCAAGTATGAAAGCAATATCTATAATACTTTAGGGGTAAAGTGGACCAAAACACAAAACTTAACCAAACTTTCAATTTTCTAAGTATAAAGGGCCCATAATTCCGTCCAAATGCCAGTCAGAGTTACATAACTTTGCCTGCACAGTCCCCTTACGATTGTTAATAATGGTTGCAAGTATGAAAGCAATAGCTTTGATACTGTAGGAATAAAGTGGACCTAAACACAAAACATAACCAAATTTTCAATTTTCTAAGTATAAAAAGGGCACATAATTCTGACAAAATGCCAGTCAGAGTTACATTACTTTGCCTGCACAGGCCCATTATGATAGTTAGTAAGTGTTTCAAGTATGAAAGCAATAGCTTTGATACTTAAGGAATAAAATGGACCTAAACACAAAACTTAACCAAAATTTTCAATTTTTTAAGTATAAAAAGGTCACATAATTCTGTCAAAATGCATGCCAGAGTTATCTAACTTTGCCTGCCCAGTCCCCTCATGATAGTAAGTAAGTGTACCAAGTTTGAATGCAATAGCATTGATACTTTCTGAAAAAAGTGGACCTAAACGCAAAACTTAACCAAAATTGTCAATTTTCTAAGTATAAAAAGGGCACATAATTCAGTCAAAATGCACGCCAGAGTTATCTAACTTTGCCTGTCCAGTCCCCTCATGATAGTAAGTAAGTGTACCAAGTTTGAATGCAATAGCACTGATACTTTCTGAGAAAAGTGGACCTAAACGCAAAACTTAACCGGACGCCGACGCCAAGGTGATGACAATAGCTCATAATTTTTTTTCAAAAAATAGATGAGCTAAAAATGATAGAATAATTTGGTTAAAAATAGATAAGTCTGTTTTCAATTCTGAAAATGATGTATTTGTATGTCTTTTATACAATGTACCAACTGGCAGTGCGAGAGAAGTGTATGATGATGAAAACATTTATGATTCATTAATACAAGATATTCTAGAATTTAATGCTATATATGAAAACAAAACTAGCTTTATTATTACAGGTGATTTTAATTCCAGAACTGGGAATCGCAATGACTTTGTAAATGATGAATACCTGCATAACTTAAATATGATGCCTGATGATTACAGTATAGATGTATTCTTGCCGCAAAACAGTCAAGACAAAATTGTAAACGAAAATGGCAAATTGTTAATTGACTTCTGTAAACAAACAGGCCTCCGTATCATGAATGGTCGTGTATGTGAAGACTCGCACTTAGGTCGGTACACATGTATAAAGGACGCTGGTTGCAGTGTTGTTGACTATGTACTATGTATGCCAGAAATGATGCCAAAGTTCACACAATTCTCAATATCAGATCCAAGCATAGAATCATATCACTGCAAAAAAGAATTTTCCATTAAAACTGAACACAGAAACGCGGAATTAAATATAAACAGCGAAAATGAACCAAGAAACTAACCGCAAATAGATCATACTTTTATATGGGATGAAAATAAAAGATTATTTTTTATCAATAAACTTGAATCTGAGGAAATAACACATGAATTACACAATCTAACCTCAAATATAGACACAATTACCCAATCTTCAGAAATTGATAACAATCTTGAAACATTTTGCAACTTATTAAACAAAACTTGCTCACCATTAAAAAAACCCATCAAAAACAGAAATAAACAGACAAAAACACAGAATAGTTGGTTTGACAATGAATGTAAACAAAAACAGACAGATTTTTACGAAACCCTCAATAATTACAGATCTGATAATAGTGACGAAAACAGGAAAAATATGGTACAAGTCAGGTCACAATACAAATCACTCGTAAGATCAAAAAAGTTCAAACACGATAGAAAAAATACAGAAAAACTAATTAATGCTAGAATGAACAACGCAAAGGACTACTGGAAACTATTAAAAAGCTTATGTACAAATAACACATCTACAAACATAACACATGATACCTTTGCTAGATATTTTAAAGCAGTAAACTGTCCAGACTCAACATTCTACCAAGCAGATGAAGACACCCTACATTTTAATGAAAGATATGTTAAAGGGGAATTCAATATTATGTTTGAAGAACTAAACATTGAAATAAGCAATGATGAAATACTTAAAGCATGTAAAGAGTTGAAAAATAATAGATCAGGAGGACCAGACTACTTCATAAACGAATTTTTCAAATACGGCATAAATAATCTTCTTAACTATTTAAGTAAATTATTTAATAAGATCTTCAATTTAAACTACTTCCCACAAAAATGGTCAAACGGTTTCATAATACCACTGCATAAAAAAGGAGATATAAACAATCCAGAGAATTATAGAGGAATTACACTACTAAGCACACTCGGAAAACTATTCACAAGAATCCTCAATAATAGACTTAATGCATGGGCCGAAAATTACAGTGTTTACGTAGAAGCACAAGCCGGTTTCCGATCAAACATGTGTACTACTGATAATATTTTTATTCTTCACGCGGTGACACAACAAATGTTAAATAACAACAAGAAATTATTTGTCTGTTTTGTCGATTACACAAAGGCGTTCGACTTACTAGTAAGAGAAAATATATGGCACAAACTTATCAAACTAGGCATCAGAGGTAAAATGTTAGACATCATCACATCGCTTTACTCAAATGTTAAATCATACATTAAATTTAATAACTGCTTAAGTGAAAGCTTTATATGCAACCTCGGGGTCTGCCAAGGAGACTGTTTGTCACCGTTTCTATTTGCAATGTATATAAACGACCTTGAAGAGACATTGATATTAAAAGGCCACAACGGAATAAGTATCCACATGCTCAAACTATTCTTACTCTTATATGCTGATGATATAACAATAATGTCAGAAAATGAACAAGACCTTCAGCATGGATTAGACATTTTATATCAATATTGTAATCAATGGAAATTGACGCTGAATGTTCAGAAAACAAAAGTTTTAATATTCAAGAAAGGAGGAAGAAACCCAAGGGGACAACATTTTCTATACGGCAACCAAGAACTTGAAATTGTCACAAATTTTCAATATTTGGGAATAACATTTTCCTCAAAAGGATCCTTCAACCTAACATTCGATAAACTTGCAGGACAGGGCCTAAAAGCAATATTTAAACTAAGATCATATTTATATAAATTCACTGATATCTCAATTGAACACTCGTTATCGCTATTCAATAAACTAATAACACCAATTCTGAATTATGCAAGTGAGGTTTGGGGTTTCAATAACAGTAAAAGATTAGAGACGATACACTTAAAATTTTGCAAACAGCTTTTAGGAGTTAAGTTACAAACACAAAATAACTTTATATACAGCGAACTTGGGCGATTTCCTCTAAAATGCAGCATTGTAGCTAATATTATTTGATACTGGTTCAAAATCTTAAAATGCCCAGAGACCAAACTAATCAAAATCGCATATAAAATGATGTTGATAGAACTAGAAGCTAACCCAAACAAACCATCTTGGGTGAAATCACTAAAAGAATGTCTAGAACAATTAGGCTTTTTTCATGTATGGCTAAATCAGGGTGTTGAAAACGAAGACTTATTCATGTCATCTCTAAAACAAAGAGCACAAGATATTTTCTTGCAAAACTTAAACAATGAACTCCACATGTCCTCAAGAGCATCAACTTATATACTTTTCCACAACTTTGGCTACAAAAACTATCTCAACAGTTTAAATATAAAAAAATACCGACAAGCTTTCACACGTCTCAGGACATCATCACACAGACTCGCTGTAGAAACAGGAAGGTGGCACAAACCAAACAAAATACCAAGAAACGAACGAAAATGCCTATCTTGCAATACACTAGAAGATGAATTCCACTTTTTATTAGAATGCCCACTTTACAAGGAAATAAGAAAATTACACATTAAAAAATACTATTGGAAACATCCAAACATAATTAAATTTTCAGAACTAATGTCCGCAAACAACAATGGTATACTAAAAACCTAGGAATATATATACATAAATCACTGGTGTTAAGAGAAAATATATATGCTATCTTCTCGTCCTTTCGTGCCTCTTAACTATTTTTACCGCGCATGCGCATACACTGGCTGGTATTTTTAGCATTGTTTAACTTTTATTTCGTCAATAAAATACTATATTAAAACGAAACACAAGAAAACAGTATTTGTTTACATATTTGCTAAACATTTACCTCGTTAAGGTGAAGGTCAATGATCTGTATCATGCAGAAGAATTTTCTCATTGGATTTGTGCTCTTTCTTGACCGCGTTCTAAATGGGGCACCATGTGGGGAATTTTCTTATAAATCACATATTTAAATGGCTATTTTCTTCGACACACTGGCACGTGTATAACTCGATATTGGCGTTTTATTTTATAATATAATATTCCATCCGAGAGCAGGTATGTAATGATTTTAATCAACTAATTAATTGTGTTTTAAATTTAATCTTCTTTTTACACTTAAAAATAACATATATAAACGAAACTTTTAACATTGTAAGTAACACAATTGACCCATGTCCGATTAGCTGCACAACTAAACTTCACAATGAGGGCATACAAAACGGTCGTTTCTCCTTACAACGCGCGTTTTCGTGCAGAATTTTAGGTGCACCCAGTGGCTGCAAATGGCGCACTCGCCCCACATGAGGATTTTTAAGAACGTCGAGTCGGGCAGGTTTGGTGGCGATATCATCCTGCAGACGCAGCACAGGTCTTTTTCTTCCGGCTCGAACTCCATCTCAGAATCACTGCACAGTGCGTCTTTTGCTGTGGCAGTAGACTTGTTTTGGGATTGAGATTCCGATAGGCGCTTTCTGCAGGTTTTGCCTTTTTTCGTCGATGTTGTTGTTGCATGTGTTGAGGTTGTTGATGTACTGGGAGTTGCGTTTTCTTTATCGTATGTTTGCAGCTCCTCAGCATATGCTTCTTCTGTAATAGCCTTCCCCCCTGGCTTGGGTTTTGTGTTTTTGGCTTTAGGTTGCTTAGAGGCCTGGCAGACGCATGTAAACTTTTTTTCAGCCTTCAACAAGAGGTACTTTTCAACTGCTTCTTTTCCGGATTTAATTGCCATAATTTTGAACAGGGGTGATGTCTCTCGGAAGGCTTCGCTTGGAGAAAGCTTATCTGCAGGAACAACCTCTGGGCAGCATGGGAAAATGCCAGTTTTTCGGAAGCCTGCGACTATGTTGGCTGGAACCATGGCCTTTAGATACGCTTTGCAAGCAATTTTCGCCATCATATATTTCGTGACAGTTTCACCAATGTGCTCCTGCATAAACTTGGCACATTCACGGTAGTAATATGATTTGAATGGGCCGAAAATCGACACGTCCAGAGGCTGCAGGATGTGCGATGTGTGGGCAGGCAAAACAAAGAGGATGATATTCTCTGCTTTGGCCCATTCAGTAAGTTGCCTGGAAACATGCGAGGAGTGGCCGTCATAAATGACAAGTATCAGCGCTTGGTCCGTTGAACCCCTGCATACATTCGGGAGGAAATGGTCCTTCAAATAATGCTGGAATATTTCGGCATTTGACCAGCCACTTTCGGACATTGTGAATTTCGAACCAGGTGACGAGCCGTTCATTAGTTCAGGGTTGCTTCGTTTCCCTTTGAAGACGAAAAATGGTGGTATATGATTACCGGCTGCGTTAGCGCATGCGATTAATGTTGTGGTTGTTGAGCGGGGCGAGGTAACAGCCTGCGGCTTACTGCCAGTGGCAGCGATGACATTAGGGGGCCTGTGTTCGGGTTGAATCCCGGTTTCATCTATGTTGTAGATGAGATGAGGTTTGTCGGTCAGATTGTGTTTCTCCACTACTTCCCCGAGGTTTTTGAAGTAGCTTTCAACGATCTCCGGCGTTGAGTTTTTCGCACGGCCACTATCCAGGGCGCGTGGTTTTATGGAAGAGAGCCTGCCTGTCCATCTCTTTAGAAAGCCATACAACCAATTTATACTTAATGGCTTGTTGGTAGGGCGTTTCCCTAAATGTTCAGCCAGTTCCCCAGCCAGGTGCTGGACCTGTACATTGGTGTAACCATATCCGAGCTGGGACATGCTCTCCAGATGCTCCACCAAACCCGTTTCCTCTTCTTTTGAAAAGATTAACTCGGAGCCCAATCCAATATTAAATGGATCTACAGTACAGCCAAAGCGGCACAAACATAATCCGCGGCTACGCCACGGCCAGATTATTAGTCCGCGGCGGCCGAATCGTGTGTTCACGCGGCGTTTCGCCGTTGCACTCGGCATCGATCCGCGCAACGACGCCGAGTCTGTATAAACCTCGCGTACTTTCGCGGAGTAAATCCGCCGCAAACGTACGCGGCGGATCGAGTGAAAAGATATCCACCCACATGTACATACATGTATGTGTAGCGTAGAATTAATTACGCGCAACTGTTTATGTTTCGTTCCATTATCATTATTATATTTGTAATCCGAAATACACTTCCGAATTTGAATGCTAACGCGTCCTTTGGCAAATTCTAGCGTCAAATAAACAGTGCTAAAATATCCTTTGTTTCATAAAAAGCGCGCGAAAATTATGCAGACATGTAGAACGTCGTTTGGAAAGGTTAGGTGTATTTTGTGTTGTATAAATACATGAACATCACGTCAGGCGTAAATCGCGTGTTCAGTGGAGAAAAAAAACGCCCCGATTAGACGTTATTTCATCATCTCTATAAATAGTAACAAATGCCCAAATGTATTTGATACTTAAGGAAATATCGAGAATGTTTGTGTATCGTAAATATTTACCAGCATTTGCTTTAAAACTGGAATATACGGGATTATCGGGTAATTAGTAGCGATATTAATCGATAATATGAACAAAATAAAACGTGTTTATATATGCAAATTCAAACAATAGTTATAATAAGCTGATAATTAACAAAACTACAAATACGTCGTCACTGTCTTGATTATTGATGTGGCTTCAAACTGCTAATTTTCTCAGCTAAAATATAATAGCGGAATCAACATGCAATTAATTTATAAATCCACCATATGCTGGAGCCTTGACCACTTGTATGTGCGAAAACATAATTATGTGACCTTGTTTATGTGTGAAATACATACGCTACGGGCGGGAAACAAACTTAATAATTGGCCAGACACATTAACTATGCTTACATGTATATGCTAATACAATCCGCGCACAATAAATTTATTATGATTTTAATTATTATTAAAATTGTTCTTTCAAAATTTGTTAACTACATGTAACTAATAATTAAAAAAAAAAGATTTCATGATTGTGAATGTATAAAAATGTCAAGAATCAGAATGATTATTTCAATCTGTGATGGATCAATAAACATGGTAAATTTATATTGGGAACTGTCAGATTCTACAATGCGCTAATTGATATTTAATTTCTTTGCGCACCATGAGTTGTTCTTCAGTGAGTTACAATACCCCGTCGGGACCCTCAAAGCGCTCCGAAATCAATAGAGCGTTAACTTTGGTACAAATACATAACAAAATGGCTGACACATGTAAACAGAGTTTGGAAACTCATTTTTACTAAGGTGAAAGTGACCTATAAGGCATTCATACCTGATTAAATAATTAGTTAAACGTTAATTTTAGCATTTTATTTACGTGTTGTGGGACATTACCTGTTTAAATCGCATTTTCCACGGCAAAATACACAACAGTTGTAAAAGCTCGATCAACTTGCATAGAAACCGGGCACGTGCAGTATTTGGTGACAGCGATAATGACGTATTAAAATGAGCACGAATCCAATGAGAAGACACGAAAGTATGAGAATGAGGCATACTCACAGAATTAGTTATTAATCACCTATTACATAAAATAAATATAATTATACTCACAACCATGCGAGCCTGGCAAACCCGTCAATTTGTGAAATGGCAATCCAGCTTTTCTATGTTTTCACAGCCTCTTATTACAGCAACGATGAAAACACACACCACTATTTTTTAACCAAATTAGTAGAAAAACAATTTGTGTCAAGAAACAGTAGTGGTACCTGAAATTGAAAAAGACAAAAATACACTGGTATTACAAAAAGATACAACATAAAACACAATTATGTTTATTAGGTGTATTGCAAACATAAGAATCAAATAAAAATCAATAGTAAACATATTTTATTAACATGTAAGCCAGTATATGTATATTGCTCATTTTTATGTAGGTGTACATGTATGTATCTAAGTTTATAACAGTTGTCCATCATATACCATGCTATTTTATTCTATGTTGTTACTAAAACTTACAAAATGTGCATAATCTGGAAGGTTTTCTTATTGGTGAACGCAAATACAATGCATTTGTTTACCACATATCAAATAACAATCGATAAATGTTACTCCTATAAATATGAGGTCGATTTACATCGACCTCATATCGTTTAACGTTATTTTGCAATAGCATCGTTCCGACATGAATTCATGTCGGAAGCTTTAACGGCATCAAATTCATATAACAGCACAGAATAATCATGCAATAAATTATTAAACATAAAATATAAACATTATTTTACTAATTGCATTAGAAAAATGTTTATACAAACTTACAAGTAATGATAGTCCAGACCTTAAAACACTACCACTGTTCAAATTCCATATTGTTGCCATATAGCACTGTGTAAATTGAAAGTTGCATAATGTTACCTCATTGGTCGGTTATAAATACATTGTTTCTCTACATATAGTATTCGATTTAGACGAAAATAATAATTTACGTGGAATGTCATATTAGTTTTCCATTAAAACTTTGATCTTGCCGTGTGTGTTTATGGACGTTAATAATTATGTTATACTTATTTTTGTATTTCATTAAGAATTAGAACGTGTAGCCCTTTTTGTTAGCTGTTTTTAGCAAACGATTCGCGGCTTAATAAGACACGGAAAATAGTTAAAGCGACACTTTCATTTAAAGGTTTAATGTGAACAATATTAAATGAAACCTTTTTTGGTATTAATATATTTTATTGACATGTTAAATTCGATACTTGAAAACGTGTTTAGTCTTTAAAAAGATGTCGCTGATATTGTTAATTTCAATAACTGTTAATATGCTTAATGTTGTATAAGAAATTGAATAGTTTCACTGAGTTGTATTCCCGCCTAAAATCCGATATCGTAAAACGCGCAACGGTTAAGAATAAGGTCTGAATAAGTTTAGGTATTCAGATCCGAATATCAGCAGCTGTAGCAGCTGTGCCAGCTGGGAAGCCCCGTTTTGGCTTTAACAACCGCAAGCGAAACAACATACTTTTTAAAGTCTTGCACTAAGACTCCATGATCACAAGTATATGTCCCTGCTGTGGCGTATGACACCATACTGTTATTTAGTATTGGTCGGCACAGTATCTGATCATAAAGAGATAATTGGTTTGTGCTGAACACAGGGACAATAAAACCACAGATCTATCAATAAACAAGATTATTGAGATATCTTTTGTTGAACACCGCGATAAAAATGCTCAAACCACGGACTCTAGATTACACGGATAAGGAACATGGCAACATTCTCAGAATCATCACTGCTATATGTGTAATCACCTAACAATTCGTCTAAAAATAATTCATATATTTGAGTTGAAGACGATGTACTGTTGTATAAGTCTGAATAAACTATCTGTCTGCCTGTCTTAATCTAAGCCGTCATCGTCCCAGTGAAAATAAATCTGATTTTGAATAGTTGGACATGATGCCCTGATGTCAAAATACGAAATGACCCGCGTAACACCGACTGTGATTTTCAAGAATCTTTAATAAATTGATAATTTAAGGTAAATAACATTTCATATAATTATACATAATTCCCTCGTTGATAATTAACAGCAAACGATGAATGTTTTTGACACCCATTTTATTTCAAGTATGCATGCAAAGCCGAATAAAATCGAGAGGGTCTGCTATATACGCTGTTTCATCATAAATTTATCACCCTTTCTTTGTTATAAACAAGAGCTGAAATCGTTAATTTATTAAGATTTATTTATAATAAGCTTTATTGATATGTTTCGTGAACAAAATACCACAATATATTCCATAAAAAATATAATAATCATGGCAAAGGAAATTCAATGGCCGGTTTCTAAACAAAAGCATAATCGCCAAGACCGTAGCATCAGTTCAGTGCGTTAGGAACGCGCGCTACTTTCTTCCGCCTTCATTCCTTAATTACTTTCGTTTTTAAACAATTTTTTTTTCTATCGTATACAGAATTCTATTCTCCTAAGCAAGATGTAATTTTTAAAACTGAACTCCAAATATAAACGCTACAAATTGGTATTAAGTACGAACATGTCAACCGTAAATCTAGATTCTAAAACTCCAAAACGGTATAATATTTGCAAAAGTTAAAGTTATAACTCGCCGGGCTGTCGAAATCAGAAGAACGCTACAAATTGGTATTAAGTACGAACATGTCAACCGTAAATCTAGATTCTAAAACTCCAATACGGTATGATATTTGCAAAAGTTAAAGTTATAACTCGCCGGGCTGTCGAAATCAGAAGAAAAACTTAATATATGTTCATATATCTGTTTACTACGTAACGTAAGCTTTCTAATGATATATAATTTGTCAAAATCGGCCGAGAAATGAAACTATAATTCAACAAAAGGCGTGAGTGGGTACATCAAAATGTATAACCTCGGCGCTTCGCTGTACGCTCATTGTACAAGATCGATAGCCACAACACGGTAAAACGCGCGGTGGTAAGACATAAAATGTGTATTTCTTGTGTTTATCTCGCTATAAATCCATTAATAGCAACGGGAGTATACTAAAACGTATATTTTTTGAAAGAGGAATTAATAAGCAACAAGATAACGTATAAACCAATAAAATCGGATGAATAGTTTTTGCACAAGATTGAATTTACTACAGTAAGGGTCACATACTCGATTCATCTCCTATCAATATACACTTCGTGATACAACTGGTAGTTTTAACACACACATATAGGTTTCATTTAATTAAAAAGTACAGAAAGCTAAAAAGTGATGTGGTTTGTTGTACAACAACAATTGGTTATGTGTAACCTATTCAAAAAATAATTTCGTTCAATATAATTCAATGTAATTCTATAAACGACAAACACACTTCGTGTGTTGTGTAGGTTTATTTTTAAAAATGTACATAAGTGGTTTAAAAGCACAATTTTTACACATTTAAGAGGTAATCGCTCACATTTATGTCTAATTAATGATAATTTTATGCATTAGCAAAGATTTAACGAGAAAAACTGAAGTTTAAGTTGAACTCAATTTGCTATAGGAAAACGACGGTAGCCGTTTAGACGTAAGCGGGGTAGCTTACGTCTAATTTTTTGGACTAGATAAATGTGTGCTCTAATTGTCTAAATGTGTAACTTTTAAATCTTCAAAAATTGTTAGCATGATCACGGAGTGTATATTGACAGGAGATGAATCGAGTATTTGACCCTTACTGTAGTAAATTCAATCTTATGCAAAAACTATTCATCCGATTTTATTGGTTTATACGTTATCTTGTTGCTTATTACTTCCTCTTTCAAAAAAATATAACTTTTAGTATATTCCCGTTGTTATTAATGGATTTATAGCGAGTTAAACACAAGAAATACACATTTTATGTTTTACCACCGCGCGTTTAAACGTGTTGTGGCTATCGATCTTTTACGATTAGCGTACAGCGAAGTGCCGAGGTTATACATTTTGATGTACCCACTCACGTCTTTTGTTAAATTATAGTTTCATTTCTCGGCCGATTTTGACAAATTATATATCATTAGAAAGCTTACGTTACGTAGTAAACAGATATATCAATATATATTAAGTTTTTCTTCTGATTTCGACAGCCCGGCGAGTTATAACTTAAACTTTTGCAAATATCATACCGTTTTGGAGTTTTAGAATCTAGATTTACGGTTGACATGTTCGTACTTAATACCAATTTGTAGCGTTTATATTTGGAGTTCAGTTTTAAAAATTACATCTTGCTTAGGAGAATAGAATTCTGTATACGATAGAAAAAAAATTTGTTTAAAAACGAAAGTAATTAAGGAATGAAGGCGGGAAAATGTAGCGCGCGTTCCTAACGCACTGAACTGATGCTACGGTCTTGGCGATTATGCTTTTGTTTAGAAACCGGCCATTTAATTTCTTTTGCCATCTTAATATATTTTTTAGGGAATATATTGTAGTATTTTGTTCACGAAACATATCAATAAAGCTTATTATAAATGAATCTTAATAAATTAACGATTTCAGCTCTTGTTTATAACACAGAAAGGGTGTAAAATTTATGATGAAACAGCGTATATAGCGGACCCTCTCGATATTATTCGGCTTTGCATGCATACTTGAAATAAAATGGGTGTCAAAAACATTCATCGTTTGCTGTTTATTATCAACAAGGTAATTATGTATAATTATTTGAAATGTTATTTACCTTAAATTATCAATTTATTAAAGATTCTTGAAAATCACGGTCCGTGTTACGCGGGTCATTTCGTATTTTGACATCAGGGCATCATGTCCAACTATTGAAAATCAGATTTTTTTCACCGGGACGATGACGGCTTGGATTTAGACAGGCAGACAGATAGTTTATTCAGACTTAAACAACAGTACATCGTCTTCAACTCAAATATATAAATTATTTTAAGACGAATCGTTAGGTGATTACACATATAGCAGTGATGATTCTGAGAATGTTGCCATGTTTTTTATCCGTGTAATCTAGAGTCCATGGTTTGAGCATTTTTATCGCGGTGTTCAATAAAAGATATCTCAATAATCTTGTTTATTGATAGATCTGTGGTTTTATTGCCCCTGTGTTCAGCACAAGCCAATTATCTCGTTATGATCAGATACTGTGCCGACCAATACTAAATAACACTATGGTGTCATACGCCACAGCAGGGACCTATACTTGTATATTGGTCCCTAACCACAGGTGGCAATGTCTGGTCAGTTTACACTTTTTATGATACCTCCATGTCTTCTCGTGGTATTAGTGGTCATTTCTTGGAGTAATGTAACGCCAAATACTCAATTTTGCGTTTATAAGATATGTAGCGTATTGAAAACATTTATAGTCATCTGCCCATACAGATTGCCATAAACTAAATACTGTATAGATGTCAGCCAGCTAAATCACAATAATTATAAGTGCTTAATACCTATACATGTACATTTTAAACATTTAAAAAATCTAATACTTAACATTTAACGTATTTAGCGAGTACCGGTAAAAAAACTCCGTCATTTCGTAGTCCTATAAAGAGTGTATGGTAGTGTACGGAACAACATAATTAAAAACAGCATTCTCATTTGACCACAACGGGGTTAAATAATCTTTCCGAAAAATACAAATAATACAGAGTTTTAATTTAGAATTCTATATATTTATAACTCTGTTAACTTATAAAGATATTTCAATATACATGCATAGACAGTTGACCGTGATTTTCAAGAATCTTTAAATAATTTTAATTAATTGATAATTTATGGTTAATAACCTTTCATATAATTTTACATAATTACCTTTTTGATAATAAACAACAAACGATGAATGTTTTGACACCCATTATATTTGAAGTATGCAAAGCCGAAAAATATCAAGAGGGTCCGCTATACATTTGTATACGCTGTTTCATCATAAAATTAACACCCTTTCTGTGTTATAATCAAGAGATGAAATCGTAAATTTATAAAGCTTCATTAATACTTAGCTTTATGGATATGTCTCTAGAACAAAATATTTCAATATATTTCATAAAAAATATAATAATCATGGCAAAGGAAATTCAATGGCCGGTATCTAAACAAAAGCATAATCGCCAAGACCGTAGCATCAGTTCAGTGCGTTAGGAACGCGCGCTACATTTTCCGGCCTTCATTCCTTAATTACTTTCGTTTTTAAACAATTTTTTTTTCTATCGTATACAGAATTCTATTCTCCTAAGCAAGATGTTATTTTTAAAACTGAACTCCAAATATAAACGCTACAATTATGTATAAAGTACGAACATGTCAACCGTAAATCTAGATTCTAAAACTCCAAAACGGTATGTTATTTGCAAAAGTTAAAGTTATAACTCGCCGGGCTGCCGAAATCAGAAGAAAAACTTAATATGTGGCTGGGAACGAGATTTTGACCCATCTGGTCAAAAAATGACTTTTTCAGTTAAGCATATATTATGAAAGTGCTACATCTGAAAAATCAAAATCTGAAATTCGAGCATTGAATTCCTAAATTTGACGAAGTTATGTCATTTTTTGTATTGCATGTCAGAAACACTGATTTGCGCGATTTTGTACGAAATGTTGATAATCACTCAATTGTGTGTGTATGGTGATGACAGTCATTAACTATGACTTACATAATTAATTGTATTATTATAAAACATTAAACGCTCATTGTTGCCATGGAAACAGACACTGTTCTTTTTTCAAATGTATTGTCATTTTAAAGAATTTAAGACACAGAATAACAACACATCAACAAAATATCTTCTGGACAGATAATAAACATTACCAACATGTTTATAGTAAAATCAATGTATGAACATTTTCTGAAAATAGGGGTGTATTCAGAAATTGAACATATTGTATAGCAACGAACTTGAAACTAAAATGAAAAAAAAACCTGACATTTTGAATTTTTGTTAAGCATCTATACTGCCATACATGGTTTATTTAGCAATTGTATTTTATTCAAAGATTGATACACAATTAATTAGATTTTTTTAAATTAAGTTAACAGTTGCTATGGAAACAGTAAATTTTCAATTTCATTTGTACCTGTTATCAACAATGAAATTGACCATAAGTGTAGATAGAAAATAATATCAACCCATTTCATATATAGAGGTCCAAAAACATGATTTTCAAATAAAAGAAAATTACAGCAATAAGCACATCAATATTCAATGGTAAACGTCACCATAGATTAAACTTTACACAACAAAATATGTTCGTTTACTTGTAAAATATAATAGATACATAATATGAACACATATGTTTACATCACACATTTTGATGTCAATACAAACTACAACAGTTTAAGTTATCTTTGAACACATACCAGTCATATTATACAATGTAATAATCATACTGTACAGAATATTTTATAGTGAAATCACTATGATTGAGTTGTTAATTAATTATAAATCTCAGTTCAGCTTATATATGCCCATAAACTATTTTTGATTATTGATTGCTATGTCACTTTCAATAAAGAAACACACTATTAACAAGGGACAAAATTGTCACAAAACCAGGTTTTCATTGTGAAAAAAAAATCTGATAAAGGGAGAAAACTCAAACTGAACTTTTTAAATGACCAAAAAAAATTAACCCCCTTTGTAAGTTTTTTTTTTTTTTTAAATCTATTTTTAGTCGTGGCGACCTTGACATTGGAGATATTGACGTGATTCTTTCGTGGGACACACCGTCCCATGATGGTGAACAAATGTGCCAAATGATTTTAAAATCTCACAATGAATGACATAGTTATGGCCAGGACAAGCTCATTTATGGCCATTTTTGACCTTTGAACTCAAAGTGTGACCTTGACCTTGGAGATATCGACGTAATTATTTCGCGCGACACACCGTCCAATGATGGTGAACAAATGTGCCAAATGATTTTAAAATCTGACGATGAACGACATAGTTATGGCTCGGACAAGCTCATTTATGGCCATTTTTGACCTTTGAACTCAAAGTGTGACCTTGACCTTGGAGATATCGACGTAATTATTTCGCGCGACACACCGTCCAATGATGGTGAACAAATGTGCCAAATGATTTTAAAATCTGACAATGAACGACATAGTTATGGCCCGGACAAGCTTATTCCGCCAGCCCGCCAGCCAGCCAGCCCGCCCGCATTCGCCAATCTAATAACCAGTTTTTTCCTTCGGAAAACCTGGTTAATAATATATTCAGCTAATTGTCATACAAATAACAATACCATGTAAATGTCATAGTCATGAATACTAATCAGAAAACAGTTTATCATAAGTATAATGCAAGAACAACAATTTGAGAAAATGAACAATTGTTAATAGGATAACAAGCTCTCACATTTTTTACTTTGGAATAGATGGTTTGGGACACACAATGTCTCTGGCAACTTCATTGATAAAGAACGGTGCAATTTACTCGTAAAGATACCACTGCCTCAGATGATCTAGAGGGGGGATAAACTTAACTGTCGGAAGGCAGCCTGCCTCGGGTCTTGCCTTTAGAAGATTAAATCTAACTTCCTCCGAGTCACAGAACTCTCGACAAATGAGAACCCCTGGCTCATCCGCAGTGCAACGAAAGTGGTAGTATTTTGTGATGTTTTTTAAAAGTTTGAAATAGTTTTCTAAGAATGTCTTCCAGTTCAAAAACATCACCGGTCTAGATGGATCATTTACGCGTTGCGGAATGTTATGCCTGGACCTAGAAGATGCTTTAACTGTGTAAGCAATGTCCTCCATACATTCAGCATACATCAGCGCCATTTTATTTTCCACACACCAAAGTGCCAATCTGGCGTGAATTTGGTATGTCCCGGTAGCATCATACTCAAGGAAACAGACCCATGCAGACCTGCAATGATATTCCAAAAAAACAGTAACAATTTTATAATCTTTTTCTTCAGGTTACAACCTCGAAAGATTCATTTCAATATGCTTTATACATTTTGTAATTGATAGAAACAAGCGACCAAAGTTCTTATCATATAGTATAACAAGATCACCACCTAGACAGCTCATCTATTTGTCAAAGTATGAATCAAATCTGATCATAAATAAAGAAGTTATGGCAATTTTAGTAAAATCTTTCCAAAATGAAATGGGGGGATTCTTGGGTGGGATGGTTGGACAGTCTTTCAAAAATAAAATAATACAAATAAATATTTGTTTTTTTTTAAAGGATTTTTTAACAACATAAAATGTTTTAATTGGGGGGGGGTTAAGAGAGGGGTATAGTTGGAGTGTGGTCATTTATTAGATGATTAGTGCTGCAAGTATGAAAGCAATAGCTTTGATACTTTAGAAATAATGTGGACCTAAACACAAACCTTTTCAAATGTCTCTACACACTACACATTATTATACTTTTTAAATGGTTATATTTTAAAGAAAGACAATGACCGTTTTATTACCTGTCAACACTCTCCACATGCAATAGCCCAGAATGGTGTTGTTTTTATTCTGCCCAACAGCATTGTCAAAGTGAATCTGCAAATAAACATTTCTTGTTTAAAATAATTAATATATATTTAAATGGAGATTATTGCTACACCTATGAAAACATTTATGAATTAATGGAAACAGAATTATGTTATGTCCAGCAACAAAATGAAATAATAGTTTTAATTACTTTAATATTTTAAAATAATTACAAAAACATAGATTAAAGTAACAATTATTACAAAAGCAACTATGTATAAATTTACTTAATCTTTCCAATGAAAAGAAAGACAAAACATTATTTTGTTAATCTCAGAGTATGTATAGCAATAAATTACCTCTGCCTGTTTTTCTCCAGCGCCAAAGTGAGAAAAATAGTGGTGCACCAAACTTGTGACACAATCGCCACCTTTCCCAGGCATTTCTGACTCGTCAATCATATAGAATCTCTGTATTCCTGTAATATTGTTTTATGTACATAAAAATAATTTTTACAAATAAAAACTATAAAAAAGACTATATTTTAATATGCCATGCATACAAGATTTTCACTTAATGTTTGTGCAAAACACTTGTATTGTTTAATTACAATATACACAAGGCTTGTCAGCAAAGGATGACATATGCCTCCTTTTTCCACATTTTTCTAAACCTAAACGCAAAGTGTTTTTGCACTTTTTCGAAACCTAAACGCAAAGTGTGACTGAATTTCAGACAGACAGACAGACGGACAGTGTGATCACTATATGCCCACCTTCGGGGGCATAAAAACAACAACTAAATAATGCAGTATATTAACAAATGTTTTTCTTATAGTAGTGCAATGTAGTTACAATTAGTTATTATTACATATTATGAAGATATATAAAACTGATAATTACAATAACATACCTGTTCCTTCAGCGCACATCCCAAACACATGGCACTTTCTTGGTGTCGCAAAGTAGATTGGCCCCACTTGCATGGCGTGATGAGGGTAGTGTACACACTGGGCAAAATCCCATGAGTAGTGAAGTGTGGCATCTAGTGAACATGGTTCTGCACCTGTTAACAAAATGAACCAAATTGTATTAAGTGAATCAATTTATTTAGACATTTTTTATTATATATACATATTTTTATAATTGTTTACCAACATGTACAGCTAGATGCACCATATAAATGAATGTTCAACATTTAAGCTATAGCATGTTCATGGCAAAATGCATAAAATGCTGCGGTTCATCTTCCAGGACAAAGCACAAATGTACCTCATATGAGGTACCTTATTTGTATAACATATTTTTGAATAGTTAATTTACAATTTATGAATTTATAATGGAAATAAAATGTGTTTATTAAAAAATCCTCATTTTTCAAGACCTTCAGTGACATCTGTAGTACTGCACACAGCTTTACTACAAAGAACCTGGTCCTTGAAAAGTTGGCGTTGCCGGTTGGCCTTTTGAACATGACATGTATAGTCACTTAGTACATTGTGCCTTTCTTCATCTGACAGATGAGCATTGGTTTTTAATTTGCCCATGAATTTTTGACATTTTACACACAAATCTGTCGCTGGTGTAGCTACTGCAATGTGGGGGCATAATGAATTCCATTTGTTTCTAAATGTTTTTAAAGACACAACTCTATAGTTTGCTTCCTTTGCACTCTTCATGTATAAGTCATAAATGTCAGTTACATTTTTGTCACATGGAAGAAGCAAAACTGTCTGCTTTGGACAATTAGGCAGTCGTCCCGGCAAAGGTAATGCATTTTTATTTGCATATTCTTCAATGAATTTTTTTATTCTTGTAGTATCGTCGAATGAAAGTGCATGGGCAGGTGTTGTTTTGCAATTACCATGTTCATTGACACTCAGGCCATACATGTCATAAGACTTACTCATTCTTTTCAAAGTTGACTGAGAAATTGCAAATGCAAAACAGAAAGTTTTCTTACAAATTTGCTGACCATGGAAAAAATATTTCTGAGACGGTCTCGTTCGCAACTTTTTAGATTTTTTGTTTTCAGATGTAAAAGTACTATTTTTTCTTTGGGTACAAAGTTGGGATTTAACTACAAGTTCTTTTTCTCTTGAAGACAGTTCCTGGCATTGGGTCCTATTTTCTAGCAAATTATCAACACCAACTATTGTTGAACATGGTTTACTTCCATAAAAGACACTACACTGGCATGTTTCACGCGTGAAATTTGAAATAATTTCTGCTTCTTTTTGATCTTCTTTTCTAATGTCATTCTGTTTGTGATTCATTTGTATTTGGTCAGACTCGGATTCGCCACAAGTAAGCAATCAACCTGATCACATGTATCACCATCATAATCATCAAAATGATCATCAACATCTTCAAATGAAATACTTGCATGATTTCCCAAATCTACATCACAAGTTTCAACCTGTACAAAATTGGATTGGAAAATGTCAAGTTATCATTTGATTTTGCAAAAGATTCATGGCCAATGTGGTATAACTCATCAACTTGTGCAAGTTCATTTAAAAATACGTCATCAGTCTGTGACAATTCGTATGGAATTGTAGATTCTTGGGAATGAATTTCACTAGTTTGGCTCATCAGTCTTATGAAAACTTCACATAACATAAACTATCATTGTATCAAAACCAAACGACATTTTTTGACAACTTCCGGGTGAGAATTCCAATTATCGCATATAATCATGAATCGAGAGCCAAACTAATTTTAACAGTGGTAATAAACACTAGACGTGGTTAAATTTATATGGGATACATCCTTTGCCGACTAATTTCACATTATTTGACGGAAAAACAACAAAAAAGAAAGAAAAACTAACCTTTTTGTAAGCAGGAAGTTTATCCATTAATTGATGCAGTCACACGGTGCCGTAGTGTACGATGGGTTATAAATCAGCTATGGTTAAACTATACTAATGTTTTCGTATAAAAACCGTAACATAATCACTGATTGGGTAATTCATAGATTGTTTCGGAAAATAAATAAAAGAAATAAGATATTTATCGCAGTAAAAACGTGTGAAAATTGCGCGAAAAAGTTGTCACGACTTTGCAACGTTATTTCTCGTTAACGACGTCAGCGCCGAAAGGGTCAAAGTCTCGTTCCCAGCCACATATATATTTATATATCTGAAAACTACGTTACGTAAGCTTTGTAATGATATATAATCTGTCAAAATCGGCCTAGAAATGAAACTATAATTTAACAAAATACGCGAGTGGGTACATCAAATTTATAACCTCGGCGCTTCGATAGAAGATCGATAGTTACGACACGGTCACGTGACTTAGACACAACAAGATATTTGGCGTAACGGTCCCGTTTCATATCCGTGTAATCTAGAGTCCGTGGCATGATGAATTGGCCATCAAATATCAAGCCACTCAATTGTATCATTAGTATATACATATAGCTCCATCATGTGTAGTAACCTAATTCCTCGAATTAGATTACTTGACTAACATGAGTCATGAGCAGACCTATTATTATTAAATAAAAGTTGGTCAATTTTACACATGCGCCTCAACCTAACGTTTTGATTTCGGGTTAGGTTGTCAAGCTTGTAAAACTGTACCACACTTACAACGTTGACTTACCATGATAAAATCCATTTAACTGTATCCACGACGGTAGTTAATCCGATTATTTCCAGACACATTTGATGATTTCTCCAATTATAAATCGATTGTGTAACGGAGGCACGAGTTGATATATCGGATATTAATATCGTTATGAGCTTGAACATGAAAGGCTACACAACACCAACATCAATCGCAAAATACACATGCACCAATTACATCACCAACGTTGTAAAAATACTATATGATACTTTGTGTATATATATATGTATATGTATGTGTATATATATATATATATATATATATATATATATATATATATATATATATATATATATATATATATATATATATATATATATATATATATATATATATATATATATATATATATATATATATATATAAGCGTGTGTGTATGTGTGTGTAAATAACAAATGTTATTTTGTAAACTGTTAAACATGTATGTAAATATATATGTAAATAACTTTTACTGATAAATGCACCTGATATGTACATGTACCTGAAATCAAACACTATAGCATGCCTACGTGAGTTTTTCTATATTTTTGGCTCTCTAACAAGGAATATACAATCTAACCCCCCCCCAACCCCCCCCCCCCAAAAAAAAAGGCTACCTAGATTTAATATCCATTTTTGGTTAACTCAACTTTGTGTGTCAAATATATACTAAATATACCGTTCATATTTAAATTTACACTTTTTAATACATAAACTCTAGTTACATTTCATTAGACTAGAACTTACATTTTTCTCCGAAATGACCCAATAACCCTGGTCTAAGACAAATACACGCTATATTTTTTTTTCTTCCATTGCTTCCAAACGTTTATTTATTTATTTATCTTTTTATTGCATCTTCACAATCAAAACTACATGCTGATGTATCTATATCTCCCCATATATATATGCAGATATCTAACATGATGCAACATATCTCACCATTAACCGGTTGTATATTTCTTTGTCATGTGTTGCATGCGGAATGATGGGCATATTGCCTTTTTTCCTGAATAAACATCTATCTATCTATAGATTTATTCTTAGTAAACCAGCAAATTTTTCAAGATTTTTATAGAGATCGCCAGCTGAATATCACACTTATCGGTTTGAGTAAATAAATGGTTAGTGAATCGTACATTTTATTTGTTAAATTACACTTATTGGCATATCATCTGCTTTATCGCAATTAGATCATAGGAAATCCATTGTTAAAGATTTGCGATATTAATCCGTTATCGCTTGTTTAACGGTCTACTGCCTTCACGGTATACCCGATTTTATGACACTTATCCGGCTGTAAAAACACGCACAGACGTTGAGACAACGGAAAATAATAAGGTTTCTGAAATTGTCACCTAGATTATTATTTTTTTATGAAGTTATAATTATACAAACATAAAGTGACAATTCATAAGTTACAACGAATAAAGCTTCCATTAAAATATTCGCCGATGTGCCGTTTTGCAAGACGTTATTTCATTGGTCAGTTTGGTTTGGCTCTTATCAAGCTCTTTGGGTCAGACAAAGTATCACCGCAGTTACAAATATTTCACCGCAGTGATAAATTTATTACCGCAATGACAAAATTGTTACCGCAGTGACAATTTTGTCACCGCGGTGATATCTATTTTTAGCTGTTGGCGTATATGTACTTTTGACCCAAAGGGTACGTCATAGGGATTCGCTCGAGCCACATTTGTCAGGTGCGGGTATTTGGAGACTTTTCTAAAGCAACACTTTTTAAACTTAAATAACTCAGTAGTGGGTTAAAATTTTGATTTCAAATTGCACATGCGATTATTTGACTATATTCTGTGCACGATGACGATACAATCATTCATTCGTGACAATGGGGCGCTTTTTCACGTGGGGTAGGTGTGGTTTCATCTGTTTGCACGTGAAAATGGTGAAACGCGATATGCATCTAATTTTATTTCAATTTCTTCATTTTAGATGGGTTGATACAACAGGAAACATAAAATTAATTTAAAAATCAATATATCTCGTATAAAATTTCAGGAGCGCAACAGCGCAATCGGCATGCTGCAGGCTACCTTCCCCACTTGCTGAAGTATCCGATCGTTACGGATGAATGATTTTATCGTTTGCTTGCACATACTGTAGTCAAATGACCACATGTACACATTTAAATCAAAATATTTACTCATAACTGAATTGTTTAAGTTTGAAAAATACTTTTTTCGTAAAAATACTAAGTGAAGTACACCGTTATAGAATTCTTCCAATTTAATTTCTATTGTATCATTCTCGGTATACCAGAAAAACAGACAATTAATTTTAAAAAAAAACTTATGGCTCGTATAAATATGCATGAGCGCAATTTTGCAAGCCGGTCGGTCATTAAGACGTGCATTCTTGCGTTTGACTTTTGATATTATTATTTTGCAATGAACGATTTTGAGAATTTTCAGTGATTTTTTTAATTTGTTATGTTTTAATATTGATAAATTTCAATTAAATTTACACGAAGTATTAGATTATGTATTGAACTAGTCTGAGTCAAAATTTTAACAAAATCCGTTGTCAAAAAAGGGAGCTATATTGATTTGAATACGTATTGCGTTAGAAGTCTCCTTGTGTAGGTAAGCGCACTTTCAACCAATGTGGGAGGAAAATGTACCGACTGTTGTAATTTTAGTATATGATTTCAATTTAGACTGCTCTGTTTGATGCCATGTGGCATGGTGGGCATTTGTTACCAGAACAGGATACCAGTTGGTCATCATTTTGTAATAAAGATTAGCAAATCTGGTTTGTTCTGGTGCTCGCAGAGTCTGCTTGTCAAATATGTCAACACTTGCAATAATAAATACCAATTAAATGCTAAGTTCTATCTGTGTCTGTCCACACATCCAAATATGGGAGGGTGGGCAGAATTGTATGAAAAGCCAGGTTGAGAGAGAGGCTGGGGAGAGTTGAATGGACCGTTGAAATGTAAAGAGAGAAGGAGTATGAGAGACTTATTCATTAGTGTATATATTTATTCTCGTAGTGTGTAAATAAAATGTAGAGTACATATACTGTGTGGTGAACTTATGAACTCCCCCCCCCTCCTCAAAAAACGGTAACACTGGTGGCAGCGGTGGGATAAGGACTTTAACACGCGAGGAAAGTGGATATTATATCATTGTGTCAGGATTAAAGTGAGCTGTTGGACTTACGAAATCATCAGGGGACTGTTTCATTGAGGTTGGACATATGGGAATGTTACGATGTCTTATTTTGATTATTGGTGTTGTTTCAATGTTTGGAGTTTCGGTTATTGTTGCCCGAAAAGATTTATTTAGCACATGCTGGTTAGTGGAACCCGTGGAAAAGATTTATTTAGCTGCTAGCTGGTTAGTGGAACCTGTGGACATGTTTGGACTGGATTCTGATCGGAATGATCACAGAAAGTTTAGGGATCGATGGAAATGTCTTCAGTAGTGTGATTGTGACAACAATCCCCTCTGGTTGGAAGTGTTATTGCAGTATGATTTTCGGATACAACACCGAAGTGGCCGAAAACATGTTAATGTGGACAGCCTCAGTCGAATACCAAGTGAACCAGAAGTATGTGAGTGTTATGAAGGACATCTAACGCTAGAGGAGCCATCATGTAAGGGATGTGACACATGTTTGAGGAAACATAAGCAGTGGTCAGATTTCTCTCAGTTTGATGACGCGTACCTTTATTTGCAAAAAGGATTGTGCAAATCTCGGGGTCATCGAAAGCAAGAGTTTCCAGAGTAAAACTTCATGAATCCGGATTCTGGGGTTGGATTTTCTTGCTGCTACAGCTTCAGGTGGTGAAGTTGTTGAACTGTGTACGTTTCATGTATCGTGGTTTACTCAGAATTAGGAAATATCGTCGCTACCGGATATTCCGACTGCGCTTCCGTGAACATTCTGAAAACTCTGATGCAGATTACAGTTCGAAGGCGGATGACAGAAACTATGAAATGCCGAATAAAGACGGAAAGACTGCATTAGGTGAAATGTCATCTTCTGTAAAAAGTCTTGTCAAATTCAGCAAAGTCTTCTGATCATCGGAGAGAATGGCCAGACTTCAACAGCAGGATCCAGATATTGGCGTTGTTTTGAAGTGGCTTAAATATGACAGCCGAAGACCTCCAAAAGACCGTTTCTGGTTATTCACCTAGTGTTCGAAATTGATGGCTAAATGGGGACTTTAGGTTGTGCATTAATACTGCAAAATGTAAAAGACTATCAAAGAAAACTACACCAAATGTATGGGAAGGACCTTATCAAATATAGTTTAAATCATGTGGACAGTGGTTTGAATATACCGTGTTTGTTGCACCAATTCGTGAAGACAGACTTATTGGTATGGATTTTCTGTATGACTTTGATTATCAATTAAGTGGATTACGTTTGAATGGGAAGAGGTGTGCAACATTTGTTGAGAAAATACCTCTCAGGGCAGTTAGGGTCACATCACGAGCCAAGGTAAAAATTCCAGCCAATTCGGAGTGTATCAAACCTGGACAGACAATAAATCTTATATCAATTAATTCAACTCTTGGGATTCTATGCCCTTCGTCAAATAAACAGCCAACAAATGGGATATCATTAGGGCACACTTTAAGCTCCCCAAGGACAGTTAAAAGCCACCAAATACCAATTAGACTGCTGAATACTTCTTCCAGTAATGTTACGCTGGTTAAAGGTGCTACACTGGGATTTTTACAAGAATTTGACCCCAATTAATTGTTGAAAGAAAATGTCGACTTAAATTCAGAAATAGAATCTGTCAGCCGACAGGATCATTCTACATGTGTGTGTCTCCACTGTAACAATAGAAAATGTAGTGTCACTGTGTGCGCTTTTATAGTGTTTAATTTAGTGTATATAACTCCAAACCAATGACTTTGGTATATATTTTGTGCTAATTTGTTGGATTAAGTGACTTTTACGGAGTGTTTGAAAATTTCACTGGATTTAAAACCGTGTACACTTGGATTTATTCTTTTTCAGAATCAAACATTGCGCCATATTCTTATAGAATTGTTTATAATATAACCATATGTTCATTTAATAAGTAAGGCGCACAGGACAATTAAGCAGGACGACTGCTACTTATAATTGTATGAACTTAACAAAATTGTTGTGCCTAAATTATACATTCGTTAATGTTAATTTAAAGTAATAAGTGTAAGGCACTTAACGCGGATGCATTTTAGGACTTGTGTGATAGTGATATGTGTGCTTGTGTGAATATGTGCAACTAAATATTAAGACTTTCAAGTAATAAGTTGGACAATAAAAGAAGATTTTGTAGATGTGCTTATTAAACAGAGTGTTTACTTTGCATATGACTAAGAATGTATATTCTTGCTTTCATATAATAAAACTGTTACGATGTTTTAGATATACTAGTAATGCATGATGTTGGAGATAAAGTTGTTGAAGAATAATATTTCTTTGAATGTGTTTCTTGTTAATTAAGGTAGTGCACCTCTAATGGGCACATATCCAAATATAATCTAATTAATTATTTTCTTAATCAGCATCATTTCACTGAACTACATGCAAATTTGTAGGTAGGCTTTCCATGCTTTTTAAAAAAATATACCGATTTTTTCAAAACCACCCCCACGCTCGGCTTTTGTCCAGTTTATTTTCACCCCTGGGGTATATAAAAGTTCCATAATTCATTCAAATTTCCAAATATGGGCATGCAGTTGGTGTGTACAGATGCTGTAAAGGTGTTTGAAGTTTAAACAAGATGAAATAAGTATTCTTTTACAGACATTTATATTTTACAAATTTTTATCTATGGAAGAGCACCATGAAATGTAAGTGATTTCAGCCAAGTAAAAATTGGGTCGGTTAAAAACAAAGTGTCATAAAATTCAAAATAGTATCATTTAAGTCATATTTTAAACTTTGTTTTTATAGAAACACTATATACAGCAAAAATACCAAGAACTAGACAGATTTACCGTTTACTTTTTGAAATAAAAATAAAAATGCAACATGCATGGTTCGTATTTTCAACAGTAAATCACCCAATTTCGCCGTAACGTTGTTTTAATTTTAATAATTGAAAAATGTGCATAAAAATTGCAACATATTTAACAATAAATATAGCTTATATGCCATATTAAATCAAATTACGTTAGAAAATAAATAAAACGCGTCGCAAAAAAGTATACGTCGTCGGCAGGATTCGAACCTGCGCGGGAATATCCCAAAAGATTTCTAGTCTATCGCCTTAACCACTAGGCTACGGCACCTAATAGTAGGCTCTTCAACCTTCGAAGAAATCGCGGGAAATCATTAGAGGTGCACTACCTTAAAAGGACAATACTTTTAATGATTCATTATATTGATGGATAGATCTGTGTAATTTTTATTGAGAAGTTATTTGCAATACAAGTCAATGTATATGGATGTTTAATGCCATGTCATGTAGTAATTTACAAGTAATATTCCTTGTTGTGGAGGTTTCTAATCATGTACAAGTAATTTAAAAGGGATGATTCTTATGATGTTATGTATTATCACAATGTATCATCATCTCATTGTAAAATTCCTTATTTGTAGAAGGTTTCTAATATAAGTATTAATAATACATATAGTTTATTTGTATCTGTAGATTTGTGATGTAATATTATATTCATATAAAGTGTTTTGATAACAGTTTCCGTTTAATATGTTGTGAGGACAATTAAGAAGCTAAGGTGAGGGGAGTGTTGTAATTTTAGTATATGATTTCAATTTAGACTGCTCTGTTTGATGCCATGTGGCATGGTGGGCATTTGTTACCAGAACAGGATACCAGTTGGTCATCATTTTGTAATAAAGATTAGCAAATCTGGTCTGTTCTGGTGCTCGCAGAGTCTGCTTGTCAAATATGTCAACACTTGCAATAATAAATACCAATTAAATGCTAAGTTCTATCTGTGTCTGTCCACACATCCAAATATGGGAGGGTGGGCAGAATTGTATGAAAAGCCAGGTTGAGAGAGAGGCTGGGGAGAGTTGAATGGACCGTTGAAATGTAAAGAGAGAAGGAGTATGAGAGACTTATTCATTAGTGTATATATTTATTCTCGTAGTGTGTAAATAAAATGTAGAGTACATATACTGTGTGGTGAACTTATGAACTCCCCCCCCCCTCAAAAATTGTAACACGACAAAATTGAGAAGATATCTATTGATCCGTTGAAATGAACGGGTTATATACGTGTCTTAGTATGTGATGTGTTTTGACTATCGATATCTTATTTTATGAACGAGCTAAGGCAGGCATGCAGGCAGACAGACAGACAGACAGACAGACAGACAGACAGACAGACAGACAGACAGACAGACAGACAGACAGACAGACAGACAGACAGACAGACAGACAGACAGACAGACGGACGGACGGACGGACGGACGGACGGACGGACGGACGGACGGACGGACAGACAGACAGACAGACAGACAGACAGACAGACAGACAGACAGACAGACTGACAGACAGACAGACAGACAGACAGACAGACAGACAGACAGACAGACAGACACACACACAGACAGACACACACACAGACAGACACACACACACAGACAGACAGACAGACAGACAGACAGACAGACAGACAGACAGACAGACAGACAGACAGACTGTTTTATTTACGTATACTTTAGAGTTGTTTGTCACAAATTATCTTGATCGCGTTAAAATAATCACACATACCATAAAAATTGTTTTGTGATTTTTCACAAATAACAAACTATGCTGCCACTATAATAAAGTTTTTCGTTCGATTAATCTATAATGATGATTAATAAATTGAATTTAAATCAACAAAAAAAGTTTTTATAAATTACAAAAGATGAAAATACATTATTATAGTTTTTCTCGACGGGCAAACATGTATTCATGATGAATAAAACGAATTAAGTTGTTACACAGATGGAGATGGAGGTGTGACGGTCTTGAAGGGTCTCCTGCATTGTCTTCTCAGAGGAAAGGTTACACAGGGCATGGGAGACGCCCAATGATGTCCTGAAAAGGTCACCATCTGTTCATTTGGCAAACAAAATTAATTACTAATTGTTAACATGCATGGAATATTTATTGAATTAAACTTTATTAATACAAAGTCGTGTGCATAACATAGAGTAGATAATGCCTAAATTTTAAATGCATTAATAGCAGGCATGTGTTCCAGCTATTGTTTTCAAGTTGAGTTTAGTTTAATTTAAACCTATTTATTTTAGCTCGATTGCATAAAAAGCCTATGGCTTATTTTAAACGCTCTCGATTCCTTGGACTACAACCAGTACTTGGTGTCTATGGAGGAAATCTGAAGACGGCTAAAGAAACCGTGACCTCCCGATCGCTAGGCGGACACCATATCAACTACACCACTGCGACCTCAGTGTAAAATGTTTTAATTTGTTTGATTCCTATGATACTTCAATTTTATGTTTATGCGTGTGAGGTTTGTTTGTTTGTTTGTTTTCAAATGCTGAGGATGTTGAAAGATTTCAGAGAAACGATTACTTAGTGTCAAAATGATTACTCCTAATTCAGTAGTTTACGTAGAACTAGGGCTATACCCGTTCTATATTAATCTCTACGTACGAATTAAAAAATATTGTTTAAGTTTAACCAAAATAAAAAACAGTTAAACCATGTAAATATGGTTAAATCCCGTTTGTCTATCTTATGTGAATCATTAAATCGATACAGAAAATGAAGAAGTTCATATCTTAAACCAATAACAACATGGATTGACTTTGAATTTTTGCCTGAAAATATTACTTTGCCATGAAATGAAGTCATCTGGGTTTTGTCTTCAACACCGGACGTGATCAGGGTCGAATTTAGAGCTAGGCTAACAAGGTTGCAGCTTTCGGTGTCCGATTTTTAAGGGGCCCCCTATGGCAGACCAGTTTCTCAACCTATTATCTTTCTTTATTACGCCATTTAACGACTCTATCGGGATTGCAGAAGAAATTATCTGTGTGATGTTACCAGTTTCCCGATGAATATCGAATTGTCATTACAATATAAGGACACGTTTGACGAAATTGAAGAGAAGGCCAAAGCGTTTGTTGCAATCAACAAATATAAGGATGCGATTAAGCGTTAAGAAACGGCGGAAACTATTTCGTGACGAGAGTACGACACCAGATGCGAATTCGGGGCTAAGTGCACGCGACAATTTTCGAATTCACACATTCTAGAGCATAGTTGATCGTCTCATTGTTGAACTTCGCAAGCGGTTGAGCGCACATTCTGGTCTTCACAAACTGTTTGGTTTCATGACACAGTTTGAGTCTCTCAAATTGAATGATCTACGGAAATGTGCAGCGCATCTAGTGGAATCTTATCCAGATGGCATTGAATCGTCTTTTGTTGACGAATTCGTTCAGTTCAAAGCCAACTAAGAAGCGGACCAAGACTGAACCATCCCCCACATGAGTGAACTGCTGAAGTTTGATGGAGATCAACTACAGACAACTTTTCCAACGTTGCCATCGCTGTTTAACAATTCCAGTTAATAACTGTCAGGATAGGATGTCATTTTATCATTTTCACGCGTGAAAAACTATCTATGGAACACCATACGTCAGGAAAGGTTGACAGCATCGGGGCTATTGTCTATTGAATGT